>NC_060215.1:14575000-14879375 GCF_021130785.1 Homalodisca vitripennis | reverse complement strand
TTCATAAAGTTTA
The DNA here is from genome assembly GCF_021130785.1 of Homalodisca vitripennis. Lineage (NCBI taxonomy): Eukaryota > Metazoa > Arthropoda > Insecta > Hemiptera > Cicadellidae > Homalodisca > Homalodisca vitripennis. Next base: position 14,879,362 of record NC_060215.1, on the reverse strand, counting down.
CTAATTACTGAATCAAGTATTCAAAACCAACTTTTAATATTGGTATGTGTTCCCAGTAACTATTATCTGTTATATGTAACCAATTCATGAATTATATTCAACAAATTCTCCGAACATTACATTTAAATTTAGTATTGTTATCTCCTATTAGGTGATATTGTATTGATTTTTTATGTAAGAAAGGGTAACACACGTTTCTCAATCAATCATCGTATACTATTTGTAAAGATATATCAGTAAATTGTACTCGAAACCACATAACGGTTAAAAGACATAGCGCAGAAATACGTGTCACAGAATACATTTCTGTAAGCCCTCCAATCCTGGAGGCATGCCGTTGGACTTGTTAGGTGGCATTACGGTTCAAATACCCCTCTTACGGAACGCTTTTAAATTGTTATACATAATGAAAAGTTTATAATTGAAACTCCTTTTACCTGCTTTCAATCTTAATACTGAAGTATAAGACACGTGATATATTCTGATTGGGAAAAGTCCTTTAACTGTTTTGTCGGTGCTGCCAAAAATGTTTATAAATTTAATAGCCGTCTACCAATTTGCAAGGCAGGTGCAAGTATAGGCCAATTAAATAAATTTTCTTAACTAATTTCACTCTTACTCCTAAAATAAACAGTTTCGTACAGTTTGTTTTATGTACATGTTATTTATAAGATATCCATTACCACTGAAATATTGCATTTATCATATTCACGGTTTTATATAACATAAATGTTGTTTGGGTTTAAACAAATTTCTTGTACACTTGTGAAGATTATACAAATGTTTTATTCATTGAAAATCCAAACTTATTTCTAGATCAAATGTTATCAAATGTACATGTTCAGAAAAACCAGACTATGCTAATATTTTGGACTTTTTGATATAAATTACAAACAGTAACAGTTCTAAAACCAGTTCTAGATTTCTAAATTATGAAATTTCGCTGCACTAACAACTACATTGGACGTAAGAGCTTGTTAATGTATATAATAATATGTCCTTATCTACAATCTCAAATGCTTTAATAAAAACTGCATTGTTAGCAATTACGGTTTTCGGTTATCTACTGATGTACAATATTTCTTAGTAAACTATAACATAAGATTTTACAATATTGTCCCTCAAGATTACTTGCCTTCTTGCCGTATTGACTTTTAGAAAAAGATTGTTACATGCAATGCAAATTAGAAATATTTTAGTAAGAGCATTTAAAAGCGAAATTGGTCAATAATTACGAGTATTCATGCAAGTGAACCATGTCAGATATTGGAATCATATCATGGAAAAGCTCGCTTTCAATAATTTCAATGGCAGTTTAAATAATCGGTATTTTAAAAATTCGCTATGAACTCCTCGTTGCCTGCGACTTTGTAGATGACATTTCAAACAGTAACGTGTGTGTGGGGCGTTGCCGCTACCGCTTGGAAGGGACAGATCTCACTTCAATACCACCTGCTGCTTACCTTGGAGCCTTCTGTTTTGCTACTGTATCATTTTAGCTTTGTTTACCTAACTAAAGAGGGTAACATATAAAGAAATTTTTAATTTCATTTCCATTTTTTCCCCTCCATCTTTCTTACTTCTCTAAACACAGCGTTTGAGATGCCAATTTAAACTACTTAAATCATGTCCTACACTCTGAGTATAAAAAAAATAAATCTAACTAATGACTATTCAGCAGTTTACAGATAATAAACACCTCCACCTGATGCACTGTGATTCGCCAGCTGAGAATATTCGAATCAACAATTGTCGACTGTTTAATTGATATTTCAGTTTGCAATGCAGCTATGACCCACGCTATTGACACGGCGTTTTTAAATATTTTCTGGCACGTTGTCCAGAAAACTCAACTGCAGAGTTAATAGCAATAAGTTTGGTATTTTTATCAAAACATGATCCAATCAGTTGAAAATTCACGCGTAGATCCATTAATGGAATTTGGAAACCCACAACCCCACAAGCAATGTCAGTTATTGAGACGTTTCAGCATTTCAATTTAATATCTCAATACTCAGACCGCCATGTTATAAAACAAATAATATTTAAAATTTTATAACTATTTCGGGTTTATTTTAAAACACCTGCAATGATATTTTATTACTATATACCCGTGTACACATAACGTAGCTATGGTAGGACGGGTTGATTTAGTGGAAATGCTGAGATCAGCTCCAGTTCACCTTCCTCTTACGTGCAGTATCTGAAATCTGATGCTGTCGCAGAGCTGACTCCTGAAATCTGGAGGACTGAAGGGATCCAAAAATATTCGGCGACGAAGAACGAACAAGCAAACACAGAATTCTACATCGTTTCGTCATCAGAGACACCTAGGTGTCATCACAATCTAGGTGATGAGGTATTCTCATTCTCATAATCTCAACATGGAGTTAAACTCAACATTCGCATATTCGTTTGATTACTAACCTAATTATTTCAGTGCGAGTGAAACAATGATAAGAATATGTAAATGTATGCTATCAGGGACCCCCAGACGGGTTGGATGCTAGGGACTGCAGTAAAAGCTGATAACCGGTCATGTAAATGCTTCCTCGCTGTCATATACCCAGATTATTGGAAAGAACGATCAGCTGATACAAGACCGTGTGACCTTGTAGGTGTCAAAGTATCCACCAAAGTGATGCTCAGTCTTCTAATGTTTTAGTGAAAGATAAGCAAGTTAAAGGCAATCAGCCATATTGATTCCTGTAGCCCATAAGGACTATTACATCCTCTCTCAACCTATAGAGCTGGATTTTTGTATATGCCTAGCGACGCGCTGCCGTCCTGTCTTGATCATCTCTTAGAATATTTAATTAATATTTTATTAATATTTAATTAATATCATTTTAATTCACTATACAAATATATCCGAACAACTTTATTTTTTTTACATGTTTGCCTCCATAACATTGATTTTTATAAATAGTAGCTACATGCTCATTAATAGATTGGCATTGAACATGTTGAAGAAACTCAGAATTTTGTGATCTCTCTCTTTCCTAGTCTTTTTTAGCACAGCAGACGTGTTTTGCCTATTACCTAACTGAACTACAATAGGCTTTGTTTTTATTGATGTTTTTCGATGTCAACAGGTGTTATATTAACATTATTGGTATTACTTAACAGCTATTGCCTAACCAAGAGCGTTACATTCCCGCCATTTAACTCAAAAACACTAGATCTGTAAATTTTAATTGCTAATTAATTGCAATTTTAGATTTAATTAAATCGTCAGGACGATTTAATTCTTCAATTTGCATTGTCCTGCATGAGTTTCCTTTGAGATCCTGATCTATTAAAATAAGTTAGTGATTAACACAGTTTCCATGCGTCGGAAAAATTGCCAACAATTTAATCAATTACTACGGAACGAAACTGTTTTTTCCGCGAACGCATCAAACGTACCGTTTTATATACATTTTAGAAGTTTTTAACATTTTGAAAGCAGCTAGGGTAAAGACGCCTGTAAACTGTACCGCACTTTGAATGTCAGAAGTGCCATCACTTTCACACTCCCGCTGCGAGGTGGTGTGGTGTCACTATTATCACTCCGACACGAACTCAGCAATAAGTGGACGTTAGATAATGTAGAATGCGCCCACTTAACACACACTTAACAAAGTCATTGTCGGAAATACAGCATTACTTTTCTATATATCCTTTTTTACAACATCTGAGCGAATATAATATAATCCCAACCTGATGTAATTTAATTTGATTATAGACAGTATTTGTGTCATTATTAGGCCCATTTATCTCTCTCACCTAGTAGATACTACCCAATTACAATGTCTATGGTGTAGAGTAGCGGGTACAACAGTTATCGCAAGATAACCGTATCAAGCAACGTAGAGCGTGGCTGCTGCTTGAATGGGTGACCGCTGAGCGATCCTGTCCTTGCAAGCAGCCCGCCTGCCCGGCCTGGTGGTGGTTCGGAAGTCACCTTTAATTAAGCTCCAGGTTAAGTGTTAGAGAGGACTTCTTAAGCACGGAGCCCACTGCGACCGGCCCGGCCCAGCCCGGCCTCGGTCGGCTCTTAGGCCGACTGTGCCGTGCCGGTGCCGTGTGGGCCGAGTCCACTTGGGCCGGGCCGGTCGCAGTGGGCGGGTGTCCATTTAATTGTATGTGTTTCGACTTCACAAAAAGGCCGGGCCGGTCGCAGTGGGCGGTTGTCCATTTGATTACGTGTATCTTGACATTCTACAAACTCCGGGCCGGGCTGGACGCAGTGGGCGCCGTGCTTAAGCCCTAACTTCGCCTGGTAAAATAAGACATTCTATATTTTACCTTTTTTATAATTAATTATATATCAAACGAAAATTTGATCATTATATAAATATACAACACCTGCGAACTCTAGCTCAATAAAACCCCTAAAACCCTAACACCGTGATGATGTTTAATATTAAAGAGTGATTAGAGTTAAGTCCAAAAACTTTCCGAAAAGTACATCGGCCAAATCAGCTATTATATCGCATTTGCAGTATTTTGATTTACATAATTGAGTCCTTTAATGTTATTTACTCGGCGTATGCTCTCATTAAAGATTGTATTATGACTCCTCGTGAACAGTCACCTAATATAATGAAAACTAAGACACTTGCATAAAAACGTTTACAGTTCGAAAAGTATAACAGCGACTCCAACCAGACATCGAAGCAGGTAATGGTGGTTTTATTTTCATAGTTTCCAATTTTCATACTCACATTGGCAATTTATTAATTACACTATGGTTATATGATTGAACTTACACATTAGACTAATAGCCCACTAATCAATAACATAATTCGTTTTTTATTACGTTTGAAATTATTCAATAAAATTAAAATCGTAATATCAGCTGTAGCTTTAAACAAATTGAATAAAAAGAAAATTGCAGAGAAAAAATTGCAAGAAATTAGTGTGTTACATAAGAATTTTTTTATTCGTTCTTTGTATTGGAAAATGACTATTAAAATTTCAAATCATTAATAACATTATAATTGTCTCAAAACATTACGTGAAGTCCCATTTAAAATTTTTGGTAAATTTCGTAGTTTTGAGATATGAAAGGTGGGAGAATAAATGAGTAGTAATAACGTGCATGCTTGGTATCATAGATTATAATATAATACACATTGCTCAGCGTTGGTCTGGCTAAACCACTGGCAATGGGCCTGACGTGAGCTATAAAAAGAGACTCATAGGTTCGTTAAAATGCGTATTATTGACTCCAACTCTACGAACAAATTTAACTAACCATATGTACGAAAAAGTTTTCATTAACCGGTATTATAATATTAGGTTATGTTATGAATATAATGCAAGGTACCCTATATGTGTTATTATCACGAGTTAGAATAATTTAGTCATTGAAATGTCCATTAAGTTTTATAGATCTTGTAAATCTTCTGGATTGCACTATAAGGGAGCACAATCAATTGCGCATCATCCTCAACAGCAGTCTGTGCTCCCTAGCCTCGCATCAACAATTGATTAACGACTGTTATTAAGCGGAAGTTGTTCTTCTGGGGCTGAATATAACGTGGAATTTAAGAACGGGTAATAAATCGTAAACTTTGGACAATATTATTCTGCCTCTGAAAGCTTGGAGTGATGCGATGGCTCGTTTCATTAGCAAATTAATTACATCAATAGTTTTGACTCGGATTTTAATAACAGATTTTCCATCTTTGATTTCCTGGAGGGTGCTCCGCGTAATGCAATGTTATTTGTTCTCTCTCTTCCCCTTCCCACCTCTTTCTAACCTCTCTCCCCTCTCTTTCTGAGTGCCCTCTACTTTTCTGTGTTCGTGCTGCACACGGTGTTAAAAATATTCCCAGAATATTCTCAGCGTGTCTAAAGATTTGACTAAAAAGGGGGCCTGAATATTGTCTTCTCCTGTGGTGGAAATATTTGTTTGGACATCAGTGCTCTGGTTGAATTTCTCTTCTCTTCCCATCCCGGGGTATTCCAGATTTGATTCTCATTTTATAAAAAAGTAAATATGCGTTATAATATGTCTGCCTTGTGTAATTCTCAGTTAAGATTGTGTTACACGAAGTGGTCGATTAACATGAAGAGGACATGCAAGATATTCTTTAAAAGGGATAATTGGGTTCTCATAAATTACCCTCAATTCCCTACATTGTTGATACATTTCCCTAATATTCTGATCGGGCTTTTTCAGGAAGTCCAGTATGGGTACTTCACATAGACCTATGGAACTGGCTTTATGACATTTTTATAATGACTCCAACATACTGACAGTAAGATCTTTAACTAAAAAAACCTCATATAGTTTAACCATCCACTCATGAATCAAGTTACCTACTAAACGGATTCTCTAAGAACTTCAATAATCTGGCTTCAATCCCCTGAGTAGCGGGTTGTCTAAAAAGTTTCTTGGAATACAATGCGATTATGGCCTGGAAAAGTATTCTAACGGTAAGAGCTTCTAAAAACAATTTGACTAATCTATTTTGCTCTGAGACACCAGTACAGTTTTACTTTTTGGAAAGATCTTTCGCTAGGACATCTGCCTATGTTTGAACTAAGGCTGACCTTCGGAATGCTATTTTAGGCTTATTGCAGTACCACTTTGGTTAAGCCCGTGTTGTTTGTGAAAATTGTTTTAACAATATTTTGATTTTGGTATACCCTCTCAGAATATGCCATCCTATAGATATTAACTATAATAAATAACTAATATATTTTCATATTAAAATATAGTCGCTGATTCCAATATACATTACTGTCCACCAAAAAAATTAATTTGGCGTTCTTTACTGAACATTTAAATCAAGTATGACCTAATTCTTTGAAGTCTACTCATCATGTAAAATTATAACTGCATTTTAATAACACGTTGTTGGCCGCTGGTTCTTAAGTTAGGTAAATAATATATTGGTTAATTAAATATACGAGTGTTTTTTTAATAGGGTTCACGTTAATTTTTTCGTCTCAGAAGCCATTCCATTCTTCGATTTATCTTGGTTAATGAATTTAAAAAGAAGTTGGTGTTTGTGAAAATTTGGCATTGCACGATTTACATTTATATTCATTATTCTATTAAAAGCTAATATAGTGAATTAATTATTCAAGTATTAATGGTGTATACATTTTTGAAACGCCACTTAAACATGTTATAGGGGTTATAATCGGTACATACAGTGTGCGGCAAGCCAAAACTTGTTACCACACTACCACTTCAAATGCTGGCCCAGACCGTAATTCCTGGAATATTACGACAAAGATAGGTCCAGACTGTACCTTAGATTAGATAAGCAGATAAACTGATACCTAGATAAATTATTTCGCTTGCCAGATGTAATCGACGCATCAGATACTCTCTCAGGTTTAAATATGTATTAAGACCATATGTACTAAATATGTAATATAAAGACCAATAAACGAGAATTCCTTTATTTTATTGAAATTAACAAATTAACAAAAGTTTTAGTGTAACATGTTTAAAATTCACGTACTCGATTATAAACCCAAATTTTATTCAATAAAACATATAAACGGCTATATAGTTTGTATCAATATATTACTTTATTCTATTCCTATAATTTTCTTGTCTGAATCGCAAAAACAATGCCAATGGTTATTTTTAAGTACCGGACAAACGTGAATAAATAGAATCACTAGGAACTCAGAAGCAGCCCTGTGAAACCAAAGTCACTGTTGTATAAGATTCGGGAACTGCAACAGTCTCAGTCTGGAGTAAGGGCAAAGGCTATGGCTGCTCTTCTCAGATAAGGACCTTGTTTCATCGCGAGCCGTCTACCGGGGCCGCCAAGTCTGATGTATAACCCTAATATCTTCGTCTTCTTGTGAAAGATGTATACTTAGCGTCAACGGCGCTCTAGTTCTCCTTCAGGACTTCACATACAGTGCACATTATTCTTTCAGGCGGATCATAAGATCAGTTTTGTCGATAACGTAGTACCCCTACTCTTTTGCCTTATTTCTGTAAAACGGTTTGGTATTGATTGGCGTTAATGGTGGATCAAAAACTTCAGGACTTCACATACAGTGTACATTAATTATTCTTTCAGGCGGATCATAAGATCAGTTTTGTCGATAACGTAGTACCCCTACTCTTTTGCCTTATTTCTGTAAAACGGTTTGGTATTGATTGGCGTTAATGGTGGATCAAAAACTTCAGGACTTCACATACAGTGTACATTATTCTTTCAGGCGGATCATAAGATCAGTTTTGTCGATAACGTAGTACCCCTACTCTTTTGCCTTATTTCTGTGAAACGGTTTTGGTATTGATTGGCGTTAATGGTGGATATCATAATGAGATTGCAGCAATAAAAAAGACACTACCAGTTAGCATGATAATAATTGTTATGGAACAATCATCCTTGTTGATCATAGTGTTTGTTAAAACTGTCAATAAAATATGGACTACTCAAATTCACGTTCAGAGTTGATTAATTCATTCTCCTTCTATAATTTTCATCCTGAATAATTTACGTTGAAATATCACGATATAAAGTATCGATTTTAAACACAAAACAAATAATGATATCATATTATCTGACTAAGCAATTCAGTTATTATAGTAATATTCGTTCATAGTGATGTTTTTTAACTGAAGACATTTTACTATTACATCATAAGTATTCATTTTAAAGCGCATCCATATTCTTGTATTCAAACAGGAAAATAAAATAAAATGTTTAAGTAGGTAATATATAGAGATCTGTAATATTTAAAAAAATATAAAGCTACTTGTAGGATATTTCAATACCCAAATAAAATTACACCCTTTAGAATATTACAACGTATTAGCGATATTTAATGACGCCCTACCTGCCCCTATATATTATATTGCAGCATATATTACATTACGGGGAGTCAGAGAGTAATATGTCATATGTCACTGCTACACCCATTTGTAACCACGGCCATGACGACTGCTGCAGTACATCACTCATACTCCAATAGCTTAATTTTGTTCATAACAACCATCTGAGATAATTTCACGATGGTTTTTTCAAACGGAATATGTCAATTATTCATTTCTATACGACTATTCATTCGTGGTTTTAAAACTAGAAACTCGCGGAGAAGTGTAAGAGTTGAATGTAACGTGGGTGGCTTATCTTTGTTTGAACAGCCTTTCATTGTGTTTTGTTCTTGTCTTCATTGTGTTGTCTGTTAAGGCAAAATTTCTAGACTCTGTTTTGCCGTATCAGAAACTTTCTTGATAAAACACAATTCTAGTCCTGCCTTACGGTTAGCATACCACTAAAACAAATAACAAACACCGAAATGTTTATAAATGTGTAGTTATTTTAAGAAAAATTTGCAAACTGAGTATTTAATAATCCGCCAATTTAGGACAAATTCATATCATTGTAATTTTATTACTGAACCACTCTGTGGTTTTGTTGCGATCAGTTTTAAATTAGGTTTCTTCAAAGTTTCTATTTTAATGGTTTGACGTTTTCGTATACCTGTACATCAAAAACATGTAATAATTTTTTAAAATAAATTACCTAAGTATTCTAAAACACTGCAGTTTGACACTACGGTGCCTCATAAGATAAAACTGTTTATTTAAAAACATTTTAACCGCTGGCGTAAAGTAAAAGTATGCAAAGAGGTACAAATATTAGATTTATTTAATATTTCTAAAACATACTCTATGTTGTGTACTCTCTCTACAGTTGTACTCTCTCTTTATTGGGAAATAAAGGACATACAAATCTAGTCTAAACGAGAGCGGTCGCGTTGTATTGTTTCTTTTTATTGGTTTCCCATGGTTAATGAACTGGTCCAAGCAAGTTATATGCAAAAAGTGGATTCATAGTGTTCACAAAGTCGCATTAGATTGGACAAGCTCATACTTACATACTTACACACACACACACACACACACGCGCGCGCGCAAATATGTATTTTTTGTTATGGTGGTTTAAAGTTTTAAAGACCATGTTCAGTGAAAGTGCACAAAAATCTCCCTTAAGATTCCGTTATAAGGATGATTATAATAGGCACACTTCTACACAATCTAACTAACAGTGGAGCAATATCTATAGGTAATACAAATACAAATACAAATATTCTTTATTTTCAAATACATTATCTATTGAAATGGCGTCAAATAAAATCATCACAAACAGTTGTTACAATTTCAAAAATAAGATTTTCAAATGGCAATGTTCATTGTCTTCTTTCAATAAACTCGTTAAATGAGTAAAAAGGATTGTTAATTAGCCAGTCAGTAAGAGTAGTCTTCAGTCTTCTCCCGGTGAGGCATCTCAATTCTTCAGGTAGAAGGTTGTGCAGCTTCATGCCCATGTAGGAGGGTTTCTTTTCATATAGGGAGAGATGGTGAACTGGTAGTTGGTAACGAGTACCGTGTCTAGTATTGTAGTCATGTAGGTGTCTATTCTGCGTCAGGGGTTGTCCAACAGCATACAAGATGACTTCTTTTATGTAGAGGTTTACTATTGGTATAATCTTCAGGGTTTTGAAGGCTTCTCTACAACTTTATCTGTAGCCTAGCTCAGCTAAGGTTCTTACGGCCCTCTTTTGTAGAATCAAAACTTTCTGAAGATTACTTGCGGAAGTTCCTCCCCATATCATTAGGCCATACCTGATGTGAGTTTCAAACAAGGAATGGTAGGCAATTTTCGCAGTAGATATGTCGCTTATACATTTTGTACGTTTGATCATATAAAGGGAGGAATTTAATTTGGAGAGAAGATTGTCTACAACGCTGTGACCAGGTAAATCCCTCATCAACAATGACTCCTAAATATTTAGCTTGGGTGTTTCTTTCCACATCGGGTATTGTTGGTACTTCATCATATCTTCTCCCAAATGCGACTTGACTAGTTTTGTCTGGATTTACCACCAAGTCATTTGCAGTACAGATAAGCCAGTAAAGCAGTACTGATAAGGCAGTACAGGTAATCAATATTGTGAGCTAAAGGTTTAAAGACTTCTATGATAGGTGTAAAGAAACAAATATAGGATTTGGAAAATGGTTGTTCACTATATGTGAGCTAACGTCATTTGCAGTACAGAATCATGTGAGCTAACGTCATTTGCAGTACAGAATCACACGACAATGAACAATGTGTTCATGTAAGACGAGGAAGTCACATTGTAGTCTTGTCTGTAAATAATATTAATCTGTTTATGTTAAACAAGTTCTGGGAAATTTTGTACCTATAAATTTAAGTACTTACCATCAAAGGTTTAGTTGGTTGATTTATTTTAAGGTACGGTAGCCAAAGTTTTTTTTTTACTTAGTCTATTTGGTCTACACCTGTTCTTGATTAAGTCAATACCAAATATTGGGTGAAAGAATATTCCTGTTTTATATTTAAATTTAGATTAAACTTGACACGCATTTTTTCACTCTCCAGACAAATTAAGTTTATAAACAATAGAAATGGAAATTTATAACAAGGGTTTGAAGGCCAAGAAACTGACAAGAGAAGACATGAATCTAAAGAAGATTATCATGACGCAGGACTTTTTTATATGTACATAGTTAAAGCTTTATCATGTTGTTGTATGCATAACGTAAATATTGAATTCCCGAAAAACGATTGAGAAGTAAACATGAGTACGATAGAATAAATTTTACCCATGATACAGTAGAGTAAATATTAAAGAACAATGTATAAAATGTTACAGTTTGATAATTAGGTTATTACAAAAGTACGTTAAATATTATATTTTACATTTAAATATTAAGTTTGGGTTTACTAATTACATATTTCTTTTCATGTGTTCAAATATATAGACTTCAATAGAATATAATATAGATTTTTTTAATGAAAAACATCGAATTCTATCCTAGTGTATATGGTTATATAAGAAGTATTCTTCCGAAAAAATATTTAAACTAAGAGTAAAAAAATAAAGATATTTGTTCATTTTCTGAATATTAGATTTTAGGAAAGTATACTTTTTTTAACCCATCGATTCAATTAGAAGTGGTTAAAGAATGGAGATATTAGAACCGCGTCTAAACTAAACATACCTCCCAGAAAAAAAAAAATCTCTTAAAAACTAAACTGAAAGATGCAACGCAATTTTTATAAGGGCAGGCTGATCTTCTTTTAGCCTTAACCTGCACGTCCTCAAGGGCCACTGGCCTGTGTGAGGAACATAATAAGGAGGATAGTCGATAGAGAACAAGGTCGATGGTACTGATAAACCTGAGGAAGGTGTAATTGATAAAATGAACAAAGACAAGACCAGAACAAGACTACTGAGAGGCACATAGCGGTTCAACGTTGCTCGTCTCAACATTACAAGGAGAGGAGTGAGACTATGTAATGTTTACGTAATCTGTTGGCTACTCATCGAGATTTTGGCCTGGTCAACCAAAAATTTGATTTTTCTGCGTCAGAAGCGCGCCTGGCGTGGCTCGATACTCCTTTAACAGTTTCAGGGTTGCACAAATTGCCTATCCTCCCGCGTGGGCGCTGCAGAAATTCTATCTGGCATCTATATGGCTGATAAGCCCTTACTTTACTCCAACTGACCCTTCACCTGTACCGGCTGATAAGAGTTGGCTGTTTGAACTGGGTCGTGTAATGTTTCAACTGGATAGGAGCGTCTTCTGTGGACGTTGCAATTGGGGTCATTCGAGCTGGATCCTGTGTACCGACAAGTCTTGTAACGGAGCCCTCTTCTTCTTGCCGAGGACTTTCAGCATTTCGCTATTTCTGAGAAGAGGTAAGGCAGAATCGACATTGTGTAACTACCTCAGTGTAATAGAACACCAATTAAACTCAAAGAAATTAAGGAACAATTGTAAGTAGGCAATATTTGAGATTTAAATGTTTCGCAATTAGTCCTTTATGTAGTTAAGCTCACATAAAACGTGTTTCAACAATCAAGATTTAACACGTTTAAAACCTTTAGAAAGGCACAATTCGAACATAAAATTTAAGTATAACACCTAAGGGAACAAGTTTCAATAGCCTATACAAATTTATATTGTACTACACTAGCTATTACAAAATCAAGTAATACACTTTATAAGCACACTTTAATAGCAAAAACGAAAACTATTTAACTAATCCAGTTTTTAGTTTGTATCAAAAGATAGGCAATTTTTGCAACCCCGAAACTGTTAAGGAGTATCGAGCCACGCCAGGCGCGCTTCTGACGTAAAAGATCAAATTTTGGTTGATCAGGCCAAAATCTCGATCAGTAGCCAAACAGATTATGTAAACGTTACAAATACCCCTTTTCCCGTAGAAAATTTCCTAAATTTTTTCCAAGTCTCTAGAGTAATGTTTTACGTCCTGTATGTGCCAGTGTCCCATGATCTTTCCTTTATCATCTTGAAGCTGATAAATAAGTGGAGATAGTTTCTTGGTTATTACATAAGGTTCCGAAAACTTTGGAGCCAGCTTGGCAGAGAAGTCTTTGGTGGCATCGGATTGAGGAAATTTCTTTTCCATACCCAGTCTTGTTCTTTGTACTCAACATGGCGTCTTCTTAAGTTGTACCCCCAACATTCTTCTGGTAGGCCTGCTTCAATCTGTGGTCCACTTCCCAGAGAATGTTTTTATTCCTGAAGGTTCCGGCCATGCTGAGTAAGTTCAGTGACCTCTGGTATTTCCTCCTGTATTTCAGGGGTCCCTTCAATATTCAGGTTTATCTCCCGCCCAACATTTAGGTATGCTGGGTTAAATCCAGTAGCGTCATGCCTAGCCGACCTGAGAGCAAACCCGATTTTAGGTATTTCTTGATCCCATTGACGATGATTTTCGTAGACATACGGCCTGAGCATATTCCCTAACGTCCTGTTTATCCTTTCAACAGGGTTTGGCTTGCATTGTAAAGCATTTTGACTTTATAATTGGCTGCTAACTTCTTCACAGCCTTTCCCGTGAATTCTGATCCATTATCACAGATAATATATCCAGAGATTCCCCATGATAGAAAGACGTCATTCTCCAAGCGTTTCGCTACAATTGATGCTGTGGCCGCTCTTAAAGGGAACAATAACGGAAATTTTGTAAAGGTATCAGTGACCAAAAGCAGATATTTAAAACCAGTGGTAGATCTGGGAAACGGTCCCATTAAGTCCACGGCAATCATCTTCCAGGGTTCACTTATCCCAGGGCGAGATCCCATCAATCCCGCAGGGCTAATGGAATTATCCTTACACCATTGCCAAGTACGGAATCTTGAAACATATTTGTAAATATCTGAGCGCGTCTTAGGCCAGTAGTAGTGCTCTTGAACTCGGATTAATGTTTTCTTCCAACCAAGGTGTCCTGCCGTAGGTGCATCATGCAGTTGGCTCAGTACATAAGTCCTGTCATATTTTGGAACTACTTTTTTCCATTCAGATCTGTTAAGGATTAACTCTTCATAATTTGCAACAAATTTCCATAAGACACCATTTTCAACCCGCCATAAAGGATATTTCTCACTTTGAGTACGTACTTTATCACACATCGATACGTACCAATGATCTTCCTTGATGATATTCTCCGATACCTGTGCTCCGGGATTTACAGGGAGTACAGCAACCGAAGATATCGTAAGGAGTTCTACAACCACATTATCTTTACCCTTCCTATGGACTAAATCAAAGTTATATGGCTGTAACCGTAGTGCCCATCGCGCAAGTCTTCCTTGGGGGTCTTTCAGACGATGCAACCATAAGAGGCTGTAGTGATCGGTGATCACTTTGAATTCGGTACTCTCGACAAAAGATATGAATCACTCTATGGCCCCGATAACCGCCAAACACTCACGTTCAGTGGCAGCATAGTTTTGTTCCATCCTAGAGAGAGTTTTACTAGCATAAACCATAACCTGTTCCCCCTCCTCCTTCTCTTGGCTAAGGACAGCTCCAAAGCCAACCCCCGAGGCATCACATGCAATCACAAATTGCTTACTAAAATCATGACAGGTAAGTATAGGGGCTTTCGCCAGGCAGCTTCGCATGTCTTCGAAAGCTTCCTGAACTTCTAACGTCCAATATGAACTTTTTATTCCTCTTCAGTTGGGTTAAAGGGTACAGACGACAAGCAAAACTTGCTATAATTCTTCTACACCACGCACGACGCTGTACCAAAAAATTGTCTCACCGCCTTTTGCGTTTTTAGCACAGGAATCTGAATTATGGCTTCGACTTTCCTGGATCAACTCGTAGTCCACGGCGATCCACCACATACCCCAAATAATGGAGATCCTCGCCACAAATACAAAATTTTTCTATATTTAGGGTTATATTGCTTCTGTTAGAACTTTACAATTTCGTGCAAAACTTCCAAGTGGCGATCGATTGTGTTAGTAACTATGATAATATCGTCTAAATAGACAAATACATGAGGCTCTAAATCTGCTCCTAATACTGAGTCGATAAACCTATGCCAAGTAGCTGGAGCGTTATGTAGTCAAAATGGCATGGTAGTGAATTGGAAAAGACCCCTACCCGGTACAGTGAATGCCGTTTTCTCTTGGCAATCCTTTGATAAAGGAATTTGCCAATAGGCCGATTTTACGTCCAAATAAAATAGGAAGTGCGCATACTGAAGACAATCTAATATCGTGGTCACTTGAGGAAGAGGGTACGCGTCTCTTTTAGTTACGGCATTAACCTTTCGAAAATCAATAATAGATCTCTTTGATCCATCTGGTTTTTCCAGATGTGTGATCAGTGAGGACCAAGCACTCTTAGAAGGGACTACAATACCGGCCTTTAACATTTTTTCTAATTCTTCGTATACCAACTTCAGTCTCGCTGGTGACATAGGATAATACCTTTGTTTGATGGGTGTACTATCCCCATTGCTAATGACATGTTCAACCGTCCAACCAAAAAAGTTCGACCTAGCAAAACATTTTTAGTTTTGAGTTCCTGATCAACAAATTGCTTTAATTTACTTTTCTCTTCTGGACCTCAATGTTCTTCAGATTGAATCTCGCTATGAAGTACTAATGTAGCTATACTAGGCTTCGAAGGAGCAAATTCCCAAGTTTGATTATGGATATCGGCTACAACCTGAAATTTTCCCCCAAAGTCTATGCCCAAAATAAGATCATATTTAACAGATGGCACAACCATAACAGATAATTCTTTCGTTATTCCTTCTAAGGTAACAGGGAGGTTTACTACACCTTTTTACCTCATGTTTTCTAGCATCGGCGGTCTCAACGCTCTTGTTAGGGCTTTCCTTCAACCGTACCGGAAATTTATCAAGTACCCAAAGTCCTTCTTGGTCCAGAATGGTTTGACAAGCTCCGGAGAAAAAATTGCTCTGGCCTATCTTCCAAATATCCTGAGATCCAAATTGGATCTTCGACCGTTTTTATTTTCATGAAGAACATAACTCAGCGAACTTTCTTGCGCCATCTGGGAGTCAACCGAAGATCTAGGGTTAGCTCCCAAATTTACCCGTTTTTGTAGCACATTTGGTACAATTTGTTTTAACTGTATCTGATTGGCCACAGCCATAGCAAAATTTTCGACGCTCTCGTCTACACACAGAATATTTATGCCCCGTTCCGCCACAGTTCAAACATTTGGCGGATGTCCGGTTGCCGGGGGACGGATTAGTTTTCACCATTGCTACTTTATTTGAAAAGTTTACCCTCCTTCGATTTGTGTCAACATAAGCTAAATCGGGTTCCAAGGCCATATGACTGTGAGATATAGAGCGTGGTGTATAGGCTCGCATACGACCAGCTTCAGCTCTTCTTGCCATGAATCGCAAATCTTCTAAAGTTTTAAACTCAAATAAAGCTAACCGATCCTGTAGGTGAGAATGCAAATTATTGTATATTTGCGAGAGTCGTGAAGGTTCTGGTACTAATACGGATAGACGTCCATATAAACCCTCTATTGCTGCTATGAACATGTCAATAGATTTATGTTCCCCTTGCATTCTATTAAATATTTCTTGCTTCAACCGGAAGTCATAGTCTGGTGATTGAAATACTATTTTCATTTCTTTGCGTAGTTCTTCCCACGATTTGATTCTTTTTTGAGTCGACCTATACCACACTAACGCGGGACCAGAGAACAAATCAATAGCAGATTGGAATAACTGCTCTACACTAACTCCTCGAGCCCTTCTTAGCTCGTCTACCCTTTCCGGAAAAGAACCAATACTTTGACTCGATTGGCTATCATATTTAGTCCCCACTTATAGACTGGTACACAATGTTGGCGATAGAAATTGAACTTCCCGTTTGCAGAGAAATATTCAGGACCTTGATTACTTAAAGGCTAATCACCTAACGTATTAGCTCAATGTATATTTAAGGAAGCGTTTTCTAGCCCAGTACTTAACATGGGAGCAGGTTGAGTGAAATGTTTAAGTTCAGATGCTTTCTGAGTTAACCCAGATTTAGAAATTACCCCTACAATGTAATCCTTCTCCTCACTTCTTGTTTCGGAAGTTGTATCAGATTTTCCCACGAACGAATCGATTAATGCTTTTGTTTTCCCCTCTAATTCAGTTATCTTCTTTTCCAAATCGTCATCTACACAAGCTGATATTGGAATATTCTTTATACGATTGTACAAGTGCTCTAACCTAGCAGAGATCCTAGAATATTCATTGTCTTTATAATCTCCATGATAGTCACCTACTAAAGACTCCAAATCAACACATTTTTCTTCCGTATGCTCTAATTCTACCCGAGTATCCAGCCCATTTACTATATTGTTATCACGCGCAGTATTGTTATAAAGACATTGGGAGAAGCGTTTCCTTAACTTCACTGCACTTCTCTCAATAGGTTGACCTCTAATTTTCAGTTCATACTCCACCTCGGACTTCCTTAGGTGATATGCACTCATATTTATGCAAGGCACTAAATGAAATAACGAAACTGAGAGAGTCTGCATCAATAACCATAAATCACAGTATGTATTGCCTGTATCTCAAGAAATGTAAAGAATGTTCACAAAAAAAATACACACATTGGGGTGTCTACCTCTCGTGTCTTACATGCCGTAGCGTACCTCAGGAATGTAGTAGCATTACAGATCGCATTTATAAGAATGTGGTAAACATTACAACCCCATCTTGTCAGTTCTTATATGAGCACAATCAGTTCTGTTATTTGTTTAAAGGACGTAATGTTTCGTTTTTATCACGTAACAAATGTGCAGAAAAGAAGTGTGGCCCTCAAAGAGGGGAAAATATTTTTTTACGACGTCTAGTAAAAAATAATCTTCAAAATGCCGTCTTAAAAACGTAAGTTTACGTTGATAACACAACTCAAAAATGTAGAATTGTACTCATGTATAATGGTGCTGTAATTCTGCATGGTTAAAAATAGATTATGCGTAGATGTTAGTGGGGCGGTCAAGTGAAACATTTAAGCCACATTAATTACTGGGTATCATTAACAGTTTTTTTTTATTGGAATTAAAATAACTACCGGCTATAAAACACTATAAAACAATAATTATGTTTTTAGTTGGTTTCATTAACTGTATCCTATTAAAACGTTTGCCTAAAATCGTCATCATTGCTGCAACCGAAGACATACTGATCTCACCGAAGGTGATAAAGCAATTTGCGTGAAAGGAAACTAAGCCATATTGATGTATTTCTGATATTCATAAGCGTTTAGATATGCAAATGCTTACCACCGGTAATGATCCTATTACGCCAAAATGATGCCAGGAATGTATTCAACATATTCAAGCCGGCACAGGACAAATTGCCGGTTAGAGCAGTGAATAGGTGCACAGAAAAGTGGCCACGACACCTGTATTATACGCGCCTCTCACGCCAGCACCACCCCAACCCCAACCCCAACACCAACCCATCCACCACCCCTTGTCATTTTATTTCTAACCCCTATGATGTGTGTGATCTACACTTTAGTTTTGTCGTGTACCCATTCAGTTGATACCAAACTTAAACTACACCTGAATCAATTCAATTCTCGAAGAGTCCCAAAGATATCTTCGCTTAATTTTGATTCTGAATACAAATTTTCCTAAAAATTTATTTTCTTAATAATTACGTCACCTTGTGACGCTCAAAATATAACCTACCATAAATAACTTCCCACAAGTGTATTTCCAAGTTTATTAATTTATAACACTTGTTTTTATAATTTTGATGTTACTTCCCAAGACTGCTCTTATAAATTTTTACGGTGTAATTAATTTTAAATACGTTATAATATTTTATAGCCATTCTATGTATTGTAAGAGCATTGGAAATATTTATGATCACACTGGCAAATGGTTGATTAAAAATAACTAAGTATTTAAATTTAAAATTTTCCTTTACCCTATTTTCAGAATTAATAACTTCTAGACATCCACTTGTTATTTTAAAGGGAAATAAAGTCTGCGTGCCTTCAAAATTCGTCAGACAGTTAGAACACTCCACCACTTCCGATGATTCATAAATCTCACGATTATGTATAAACACAACTATTCAAAAGTATCTGAAAAAGTGTGATTTGTATTTAGGTAAATATACATTTATAGGATTTCTTTAGATATGTATTTTAGATTATTAAAATTTATGAAAGTTTATGAAACATTTCACATTCGTAAAAACCTGTTTGAAGTTTTAGATTATTTGTATGAAATTTATTACTGATTATGGATGATTTGATAGGATAACAGGTTTTTGAACGTATGCAATCTTTAATGTTTACAAAAATAAACCAATATGTTTGGAGGATTCGGATTTATAACCAGGTCTCGAAACACATTAAAACATAAGGTTTAAGCCTACATTAATAATCAATAAATACGTGGCGAAGAACTCGCCAAAGTTAATATTAACAACTGAAAATGTTGTACGTCAAAAACATACAGCATATATCTAAGGGTCTTATGTGATTAGGAAAAAGTTTTGTCCCTCCCGTCACAACCATTCTGTCCCCTTGTTATTGCATATGACTTGCCACGCTGCCACAGGAAATGGCTATATTATTCTTTTTATATTAACGAACGTGTTGTTTTTACGGATGTGTCATACAGAGCGCGTGATCTGTGCAGTGACATGGTTGGGACTCTCTAATACCTTGGATCCTCAGGTACAAACTCCAGGAGTTTTTTTTGACATCAGTTGTTAGCCAAGGCTTCGGCACCTTCATCACCAAATGTTTACTAGTTTTTTTGGTTTAATTTGTTAAATGCTTAACCTTAGGGAGTAATACATATTGATGCATATACATACTTACAATTATATACATACAATTATACATATTTATGTAGGCGATAAATTCCAAACCTCGAAACATTGTGTTCTATTTTTGTAACATTTTTAAATTGTCAAAATGTGCGAGTTTTACAATCGGTCAGTGAACAAACGTTAATTAATCGTTATAATCTGAGATAAAAACCGGTGTAAAACATTGAGAAGGGGTTAAGGTGCAAGTGGTGGCCGAGCGAGACGAGAGCCAGTGGAGAGCACTTGAGCTGCAAACGTCTGTCCGGATGTAATTGCGCCGCGCCGTGGAGATTTGCGTTCTCTTAATTTGTGCACGTTTCGCTGCAATGTGGGCGGGGGTTATTCTTACATGGATTGTTCATTAAAACTGACTGCGACGAAGTGGTATTTACAATTATTACTTTGCGTTCTTTTGGGGTTGTACAACCTTCGGTATTTACAAATATTTATGGAACAGACTATACTACTTACAGATTATACCTTTATTTAATAAACTCGGTATGAAGCATAAGACATAAGTATATTAGCAATAGTCTGAGGAGAGTTCACTTTTGGCTGGTTTATACCTTCCAGTTCAACTCACTCTGGGTACAGCAAACACCGATGTCCAGGAGCGGCACATCACCAACTGCAAACGTCGAGATTCTGGGGTGCAAGTGTAGATCGATAGGTCTAGTCTACTGCGGAAGACGACTGTTGGAGTGAGTAGGGCTCCCTAGCAGTTAAGGGCTTGTGTTAGCCTAGACATAAGGCTTCCAAGGAGACATGACTGAGATTAATGCCCAAAATCCATCCTCATGGATCTTGACATGAGGCGGTCGCTACCCTCAACCTTACCCTTCCAGAATATCCTGTCACTCTGGTAGCTGCGCAAAGGTCCTTTTAGGACCAAGTACAATTTTTCAGCTGCTTTTCCTAAGAGAGAAAATATAAGGAATGAAACAATACTGAAGAAGTACTTTTTAAAATTAATGTTTAAAATGAGATTTTTCCTTTCCTTGTAATCTGTTTCCAATAATGATAATAATGCATAATTTAATTTATGTTCTGGTTGTGTTCATTGTGTTCTCCATGTTTATTTGTTTAATTTTTTACATTTAGGCTTAGTTGATTATTTTATGTATAGTTAAGATTTTTTATTAATTTAGTTGTGTTTATCACGAACTTCACGTAGAGTAAAAATAAATAAGTTTTACTAAAATATTACTGTACTGTTTGTAAAGCTGCTAGTTTTCTGTTAATTTTATGATATTTATTACTCCAAACAGGCTTTGCCTTGGAGTTTTTCTCTTTATTTCTCATAGTGATAGTGTTATAGTAGTTTTAGTTGCATATGTATGTATTGTTTATGTGTAAGTAAATGTAATGTTTTTTGGTTAGTTTGTAAAATTTTATAAAAATCGTATCCGTAATTTTTATTTGTGAGAAATAAAGTTTCTTTCTTTCTTTCTTTAATAAAAATTTGTGTGTGATATATTAGGTTGGTTTAAGAAGTTACTATTGTTATACTATACGTTATTAAATCACCAATTCACCATTCTTACTTAGGCTCGCTTTCTAATTTGGAGACGTCAAAACCGGTATACGTAATAA
The DNA here is from genome assembly GCF_021130785.1 of Homalodisca vitripennis. Classification (NCBI taxonomy): domain Eukaryota; kingdom Metazoa; phylum Arthropoda; class Insecta; order Hemiptera; family Cicadellidae; genus Homalodisca; species Homalodisca vitripennis. Next base: position 14,857,616 of record NC_060215.1, on the reverse strand, counting down.
TACAATTATACAAATGTATCATTTATTTTAATTTCCCCAATTCATAGTTTTCGTTTCGAAAATTCATTTTGAAAAAGCGATAGTTTATTATTGTTCGTCAGTATTTTCATATAGACCAAACTTATTGTGAATTATTTAAAGATGTTTCAATTTTGAACTGAATGTTATTTGTTAATGGATGCTAGATAGCTTGAATGTAAGGTGGTTTAAGATGAAAAATAAGATCGTGATTACCTGCATCTAGATTTCAGAAAACCGTGGACTTGGTCCTTCACACGGGCCCGATATGGGGCTGAGCAGTTGATTCGAATATCTGCAGATTGTTGCACAACACTCTTGTCAATTTTACCTTCTTCTGCCTCCTTGTTGTGTCCTCCCTCCCTGTTTCTATATCCCTCTTAGTAGTTCGGAGTCGAGATCAGTTTACACATAACGTAGCTATGGTATGGAAGGATCGGTTCAATTGAATTTAGAGATTAGCTCCAGTTCACCTTCCTTTTATTGCAGCTGGTATCTGACGCTGTCTCAGGCTTGACTCCTGGAATCTGGAGTCATGTTCGTCTGAATAGATCCAAAGAAAGTCGACGACGAAGAAGCTCAAATCGAAACATTTACACCGTTTCGACACCTATAAATAGGTGAAGCGGTAGTCTCATTGTCTCATTAGGTACACAATAACCAAAATTCAATCGAAATCAGTTTAGTTGCTAAAGATATGTTCAAGTGTGCTGATCGCGCCTCTATAACCCTAACTTTTTTTATCGCCTTTGATTTCCGATTTTACTGAAAATTTATTTGGATTTATTTAGTATGTATATATATATATATATATATATATATATATATATATATATATATATATATATAATATTGGTACGGTTTCAAATCAAAATTAGATTTGGTAGCTCCGTTGAAGAGTAATTCATTGATCAATTAATTTATAAAGAGGCAATTTGTTAGCCAATAAAAGAATTTTTCATTTGATTTCGTAAATAGAATTAATACGAGGACACTAAAAATTTGTAATCTTAATTTCAATCTTGTGATAGCAGCCGAACCTACTTACACTGGCCAATGAGTCAGTGAGTGCAAAAGGAGAGTTCACGCGGAGATGCCACTTCACATCTATCTAATTCTTCAGGAAATAGTTTGGTTTCGGTATATCATATAGTAATTCAAACTGATTTAATATATACAGGGTGACCATTAAGTCTTAGGACGACTTTATAACTTTTAAACGACAAGAGATATCACAACCAAATTTTGTATACCGTTACTGGAAATTGTAAGCTACTTTTCTGTGTACATGGTGGTCGGATTTCACCTTTGGGGGACGGCCCGTCGGGGGTTATAAGAAAATCTTTAATGACAGCCTATGTTGAGGTTGTACATCATTTTAAAGGTCTAGTTGAACTGAAAACAATGCCGCAAACCGGACTTCAAAAGGTTGATCCAGTAGGAAGAAATCGCTGTTCAAAGTTTAAAAAATGTTTAATATCATTATTACATAAGAAATAACTAATACTGTAGCTGTTAGAAGTTAAGGGGAATACTTACTGAAAGTCTTTCAAAGTAGTGTTCAAAAATGTTCACCATCGGTCGTCTGGCAATGTGCTAACGGTTTATAGAAGCCGGCTACTGCATTTTTGTATGTATTCTCGTGGAATATCTTGAGCTTCATGTGATATCCTATGTCTGAGTTCGTTATCCCCATCCACTGGGACTTCCCTGTAATGGCTGTTATCTATCAGTTCACTTATCAGTTCCACTCAAGCCACAGTACTTTTTGCAGCCATATTCTGTTACTGTAAGTTATAAGTTTTAAGAGATGTCGCTTAGTGAGCTTGAAAGAATTACACTCTTAATGATGTGCGGCTGGGGTGATAATGTAAGACCGTTTGCAGAAGTAACACATTTATTCAATGCTACTTTCCTGATAGAGATCATATTTCTAAATCCACAGCACAGTACACAGTTGTTCGCTTTGTAGATACTGGTAGTGTTAAGGATCAAGCCAGATCTGGACGACCAAGTAATGTGACAGACGAAGACGGCTCATTAGACATTCTTCAGTCTTTCATTGAAAATCCAAACGAATCCGTTTAGATCAGTAGCACAATCTCATGGAATAGGTCGTGTGAATTATTAAAGAAGTCTGGTTTCAAAGCATACCGTGTTACCCTGTTGCAGGAACTGAGTGAAGTGATTTTGATCGCCGGATGGAATTCAGTGAAATTATGATGAATAAAATTGACCAAAACCAAATACTTTTAAACAGTATTGTATTCTCAGATAAGTCGACTTTTATGTTGAATGGCCATGTTAACAGCATAACTGCCGGTATTGGGATAATGTTAACCCACACTGGATGAGTGAGTGTCACACACAACACACCCCAAAAATTAAACGTATGGGCAGTTATCGTACATAATTCAATTATAGGACCATTTTTCATCGATGGAAATTTAAATGCCAACAAGTATCATGATATGCTCCAAAATGAGATTGTTCCTGCTTTACAAGCTACTCTGGGCGCTGACTTCCAAACATGTTTTTTCCAACAAGACGGGAGCACCGCCACACTATGGTGTTCAGGTAAAGGCAATACTTAGATGCAGTATTCCCACACCGGTGGATTGGAAGACGTGGTGCAATTGAGTGGCCGGCTCGTTCCCCTGACCTAACTCCGCTTGAACTACTTCCTATGGGGCTACATCAAGGACAAAGTTTATCGATCTCAGCCTACAGATCTGAACGAACTCAGACATAGGATATCACATGAACTCAACCTATTTCACGAGAATACATACAAAATGCAGTAGCCGGCTTCTATAACCGGTTAGCACATTGCCAGACGACCGATGGTGAACATTTTGAACACTACTTTGAAAGACTTTCAGTAAGTATTCCCCTTAACTTCTAACAGCTACAGTATTAGTTATTTCTTATGTAATAATGATATTAAACATTTTTTAAACTTTGAACAGCGATTTCTTCCTACTGGATCAACCTTTTGAAGTCCGGTTTGCGGCATTGTTTTCAGTTCAACTAGACCTTTAAAATGATGTACAACTCAACATAGGCTGTCATTAAAGATTTTCTTATAACCCCCGACGGGCCGTCCCCCAAAGGTGAAATCCGACCACCATGTACACAGAAAAAAGTAGCTTACAATTTCCAGTAACGGTATAACAAAATTTTGGTTGTGATATCTCTTGTCGTTTAAAAGTTATAAAGTCGTCCTAAGACTTAATGGTCACCCTGTATATTAGAATGTACATTAAAATATGGAAGGATAATTTTTTAAATTCAGTATTACGATCGCTTCACGGTCTATTAATTGCCAGGTTTGTCCTGCGTGATAGCTTCCAATCTTTTCCAATAGTCAATAATATACACTGGGGACCAGATGCACTTTCTTCATTGGCATCCCTTCTTATCGTATACTACAGTATTATAAGAGCAATGACAGATGCAGTTTTAAAACAAACCGGTTATGAGGCCAGCTTGTACGTAGTCGATAAGAGTGCCGACCACCGTGTGTCATCCTACGTTAGGCATCGGCCACGATACGAGCGGTTAGCGTGGGTGGCATAACGGCAACTCAAAATTAACGGAAACCGACATTCTAACGTACTAAAAAACCGGGTTGCGTCTCTTCTCAATCCGGTAATAGGGTTGATGCCATTAACGGAACCAAAGTCTTTAATCTGTTCAAAGGTGAACACCTCACATTTTAGGCGTGTGCGTGCAGATTAACCAACACACGCATGCAGAGACTCCATTTCGACGAGTACAAACATTATGAATCAAACTTAAACTCAAAAACACTGCTTGTGTCGTGGCCATTACCGCTCTAACGTTCTGCGGCCTTAACTTAACTATTTTGATTTTGTGAAATTAGAAAATTATACCATAAGCTGTTTTAGTATGCAACCAGAATTCATTCCTCTATATTTGTGTTCTTACAATTAGATGTTAGGCAAACGGTGAAAAATTATACATATTAACAAAGTTTTACCAATAAAAGGTATATCAATCTAATATAGAAAGATTCCCCAATATATATACATACAAAATATTACAAGGCTAAAACTAATACATTTTAATTAAGTTTTACCATTAAAAGGTATATCAATGTCATATAAAAATATGCAAAAATGAAAAAAAATCCTTTTTTCTTTAAATCAAACTTTTTTACTCAAAGAAATTCAAACGCTATTGATCTAAACCCATAATCACAGTCGTGGTAACCACAAAACATGCTGAAAATATAATAAGCAAAAATAATATTACCTATTAAGGAAATAAATTGTATATGTTTAAGAAGTACTTTAGCATCATATATTAATACGAAATAGTGTTCTTCTAGTTGTGTTTAAATATTGTAATCACATCATTACTAAATATGTAAAATAATAATTTTATGAAGAAATTAAACTTCGATATAGCTGTGTTTTAGCAACAGACAGACATAGAGGAAGAGAAATTTGACAGTTCCAACGGTTTATTATTACTGAAAAGCTCATTTTCACTTAAAATGACAGGTGAACGTGAAATGTGAACAACGCCAGAAAGCGCATTACTATTATGACAGGGCATTTGTCACTGACACGGTTTCAATCGGAATCCCAGCGGGTTGCAATTGTGAGTCGATCTTATTTCATATTTCAGATCATTGACGATCACAGAATAACACTACTTTTTAATCTGGATAGTACATTCTTATCAATTAAATGTATACACTTTCACGTATTTAAAATATCGAAATACAGTTAATTACATTTAATTTATTTCACCATGACACTTCGATATACTCGTGTTGGATAGTAACGGAAATAAGTACAAAAAGCACAAGGCAATATGGCAATTGTACTAAATAATAAAACACTGTTACATAAAAAAACACAATGTCACTCGAGTTAACCTTAACCAGTTAAACATTTAAACAGTTGTTTTTTTTAGTTTTTTTTACACCTTGATATGCTCGTACTGAATAATAACAGAAATAATTATAAAAAGTAAAAGCAATATGACACTTGTATTAAACAATAAAAGATTTGTTACATTCAACTAAAATACAACATTACTCGTTTTGAAAATATTTAAACTATTAATAGTTTTTGGCGCTAATTGACATTTGTTACAGATTTGTTGCATTCAAATAAAATACAATTTTACTCGTTTTGAAAATATTTAAACTATTAATAGTTTTTGGGCGCTCATTGACATATATTACAGATTTGTTGCATTCAAATAAAATACAATTTTACTCGTCTTGAAAATATTTAAACTATTAATAGTTTTTGGGCGCTCATTGACATTTATTACATATTTGTTGCATTCAAATAAAATACAATTTTACTTGTCTTGAAAATATTTAAACTATTAATAATTTTTTGGTGCTGATTGACATTTGTTACAGAATTGTTGCATTCAAATAAAATACTACATTACTCGTCTTGAAAATATTTAAACTATTAATAGTTTTTTAGCGCTAATTGACATTTTTTACAAATTTGTTGCATTCAAATAAAATACTACATTACTCGTCTTGAAAATATTTAAACTATTAATAGTTTTTTAGCGCTAATTGACATTTTTTACAAATTTGTTGCATTCAAATAAAATACTACATTACTCGTCTTGAAAAAATGTGAACTATCAATAGTTTTTAGCGCTCATTGACATTTGTTACAAATTTGTTGCATTTAACAAAAATACAACATTACACGTGTTGAACAAATATAACTATTGCCCCTTTTTTATCTCTTTGACACTTCGATATACTCGTATTGAATAGTAACAGAAATAAACACAAAAATAAAAAGCAATATGACACTTAGCAAAGGTTTCTTACATTCAACAAAAACACAAAGTTACTCGTGTGAAAAAATGTAACTATTAGGCCTACTTCTTTTTTTAGCTCTTTCACACTTTGATATACTCGTATTGAATAGTAACAGAAATAAATATACAGCGTGAAAGGAATGTGACACTTGTATTAAACATACTCAATAAAAGGTTTGTTAGATTAAAGAAGTATACATACAACGTTAATCGTGTTATAAAAGTTTAAATTAGTGCTGATTATTTTTAGCTCTTTGTGTTCAAATTGCAGACAATGTAAATATAATAATATTAATAAACACTATATTAAGGAAAATTCCAAGTAAACCAGAGACTGAAAACTTCGCTTATGCTCATAGGGTATATTTATAACTGATAAAGTTATAACGATATTAGTCAGTTACACTCATCTGGGGATTGGAGGCTATCCACTACTCTTCCTTTGAGATGATCAGGGCTGAAAGCTTTAATGTACGAACTCATAAAGAATTCATCAAGTAACCAAGTTTTACTGAGCGTTCAAACTTTAATCTAAAGGAAATACAGGCTTTATAAGAACTTTAAAACTTGACGTTCAAAGCAGTATAGTTACGGTATATTGGGTAACTCGTTTCAAACACCAACCCTTGAACATCGCTAATCTTAAGTTCCCGATGTGTGTGTAGTCAACGGACTTTTAAACTTGACGTTCCAATCAGTATAGTTACGGTAAACTGGATAATGTGTTTCAAACACCAACCCTTGAACATCGCTAATCTTAAGTTCCCGATGTGTGTGTAGTCAAGGGACTTTTAAACTTGACGTTCCAATCAGTATAGTTACGGTAAACTGGATAATGTGTTTCAAACACCAACCCTTGAACATCACTAATCTTAAGTTCCCGATGTGTTGTAGTCAAGGGACTTTTAAACTTGACGTTCCAATCAGTATAGTTACGGTAAACTGGATAATGTGTTTCAAACACCAACCCTTGAACATCGCTAATTTTAAGTTCCCGATGTGTTGTAGTCAAGGGACTTTTACACTTGACATTAAAAGCAGTATAGTTACGTTGTATTGGGTAACTCGTTTCAAACACCATCCCCTGAACATCGCTTATCTTCAGTTCCCCACGTGTTGTAGTCAAAGAACTAAAACACTTGACGTTCAAAGCAGTATAGTTACGGTATGTTGGGTAACTGGTTTTAAAAACCAACATCTTCAGTTCTCCATGTGTTGTAGTCAAGGACCTTTAAAACTTGACGTTCAAAGCAGTATAGTTACGGTATATTGAGTATCTAGTTTCAAACACTAATCCCTGAAAATCTCTAATTTTCAGTTCCCCGTGAGTTGTAGTTAAGGCCTCGTATTAACGTACGAAACTATGTTGGATTTAGTGATAACCAATGTGATTTTTGTCAAGGATTGAGTCCAAAGCTATCTCTAGAACATGTCATGAGCAGTGCCGTACTTGGCTGTTGTGAGCCCCGAAAAAATATTCGGCTGGGCCCCGTCATGTCCTGCAGTCCCCGCCACACAGTTTCACCCCTCCCCCCCCACCGTCGGCACTGTTATCCTATACCAATATTTTAATTACTTGGTTAGTAATAGGAAGATTCAGTAGTAAGTTACAGTTATTAGCAAAAACTCGGTGTTCATATCATGAGTAATGTGTTGTACAAGGCGAATACGGACGTTAGTCTGATTGGGCTATTTTCATACAGAGCGTCAGGTAACAGTCTGAACGATTTGCATGACTTTTTTTCTTAGAAATAGTCTATAATTACTTTCAAAGCTTTCTATCGGGAGTAATTCCAATTTTTTAGAATAATTGGGTTACTTAGTCCATTTGGAACAGTAATGCATGGTATAGTTATTAGATTGAGCTATCTCGTCTGTCGACTAGGAATATATCCCTTGAAACAGACGTGTGGCGGAGCCCCCGAAAAGACTTTCGCAAAAACTCGGTGTTCATGTCATGAGTAATGTGTTGTACAAGGCGAATACGGACGTTAGTCTGATTGGGCTATTTTCATACAGTGCGTCAGGTAACAGTCTGAACGATTTGCATGACTATTTTTCTTAGAAATAGTCTATAATTGCTTTCAAAGCTTTCTATCGGGAGTAATTCCAATTTTTAAGAATAATTGGGTTACTTAGTCCATTTGGAACAGTTATGCATGGTATAATACAGGTTCTTTTTTGTTTTGGGAATATTGTTATTCTTCTCAAAAACAGATTATCTTTTTAATGTTAAGTTTAGGGGTTGGGTTACATAATTTGTTGATATCACAGCACTTGTTTTAAATAAAAACGGGATTTGGTATACAAATGTTTATGAAATTAGGATTTAGAGGCATTTTTAACAGGTCTTCGGACTTGAAACTTGAGAACAAAAGTTAAATGAATACTTTTTTTGAGATAATCCAACTTTTGAAAATAAAACAGCATCCAAATTTCAAAAATTTCTTTGTAATAAAAGGGTATGTGATCAGATTGCTCTGAGATAGAGTATTAAAATGGAAGCAATGCATTGAAAATTTATTGTTTAAGTTGACACATAAGTAATAAAATGTTTTACTTTTAAAGGAATATGAGTAAAAATGATTTACAGAGAACTCTTAATTTTTAACTTGTAAGTAATACATTACATAACGGCTTTTATATAGGGATGAGGGATTTTATATCACCTTTATAAACTGTAACTAGGATTAAAATCACTCTATACAAATTATATAAAAAGTAACGTTAAAATTATTCACGACCATTATTGAAATATTTTTAAATATTACCAATGAGACATTTTACGTATAAACTGCTAACTTTGTTGTATCATATAAGTAGAATTATGGACAAGGCGGAGAATATAGATGGTCATGTTATAGGAAATGCCATTTTACCAAATGCATTTTTTGGTAACAATTATTTATACCTTGGTTGTATAAATAAATTGAATTATTCAATAAAAAACTTCGATGAGATAAAGGAATTAAAAAACGACCAAAATAAAATAATTTAACCGTTCTTTGGTCCAGAAAATACAGCAATTCACTTGTACCTCTCATTATTAAAAGTTTTTGTTTCCATCATTTTCTATTCTCTTTCCTTGCTTTATAAAAAGATTTTTTAATTACAATGTATATATTTTATAGTGATTTTTCTTTTTAAAGCTACGGAGAAACTGTCCATGTGATACGTCTACGTATATAACCTTCTAATTAAAACCTTGTAATGATATTGTGACTGATCTAGTCGTCTATAGTCTGGTTCAGCCAATTCTTAAATACATTAGTTACATACTTTTTTAAAGACACGTGAGGGGAATCATCTCATTTTCTGTGCCCCTGTGCGATAACTGTTGATAGAAAGGTCCAAAGATATTTTGTTGCCTAGGTTCCTCATGATCCATGGAAGAAATTGATTTTTTAACTTGATTTTGGGGTCAAAGGGTCCTTTTGCCCTTTGAGCCTTTGGCTTTTGTTACCTCCTGTCGGGTCTTCAGTTTTTTGCTGAGAATTTTAAATCAAGTTCATGAATTTTCCTGCGATCAATTATCATTGGAAACAGGAATACAGGAATGATGATGAGTCAGCCCTGGATGTCTCACCAGTGAGCCAAGTAATATTCATTAAAATTTGTTCGTATAAAGTTTGATCGCAGTGCAGCTACGTTTTTGAATGCTCGTAGTTACATGAAGCAAGTAAGAATTATCTGGTCAGTCATCTGGCCTACGTTAAGATGTCTCAATTCAAGAGGGCAATTAAATTAAATGTGAGAGAAATTATGGTTAAAAAGAACAAAATTGGATGAATAAGCTTTTGCAATAGATGCAGAGACAAGGAAGGTGCTAAATGGAGCAACGAGGAATGAAAAGCAGGATAACGTAGACAAGTCAAATAAAAAATCTTTAAACCTAAAAAAGCTGAATTTATTTATATTATTATATTATACATATATACATATATATATATATATATATATATATATATATACATATATATATACATATATATATATATATATACATATATATATATATAGCATTATATATTATTATATTTATATTATTATTATTAGTATTTCACTTATTTAAATGAAAAACAGAGATATAAAGGCTTCTATATTTCATGGGATTTGATAACCACATCTTCAGGAAGCAAAATATAAATATCAAGAGAACAAGAAACACAACAAATAAAAAGAAAATAACTAAAAATGTAAATACGCAACTAAAACATTCAAACAGCTAGCTGTTATATTATTAAAATGGCACAGAAGGAAATTTGGAAAAGTTAATTTTATCTTAAATTTAAACCATTTGGGTATTTCGATTTTAAAAGTAGCTGATGGGCTTGTTCAAGATTTTTTAATTTTAGTATATTTAGATTTTCTTCAGAACAAGGGAAGACCTTACTAATTCCTTTAAGGTCATAAAATTCTTCAATTTTGTATTTTTTTGCTTTTTATTATTATTATTATTTATATTACTATTTTTGTTGGGACCCTTGACTTGAAATTGAGACTTAGCCCCCAAAAGAGTTTAGCAAAACCAATTGGAATAATGTTACATATTTAAACAAACATCTAGTGTTAATGTGGTACGTTAAGGCCTGAAAGTATTATTAAGTGATGCAGTTTGTAGCAAGTAGAAACATAATATAATGTGTTCTTTAAACCTGAAATGTACAAAGTACAAATTGAAAATGTATTAAAAAGCGTTAAATATTTTACATTGTTTCCATTTATTGATTGGATTTTTTGCATTGAATCAAGGCTTTCCTCCTAACCTATTAGCCCATGTTTATCTAGGTTGTGTACTGTATAGGTAAAATAAATTTCTGTTGCCATAATAAAAAAACGTTCCTGACTCTGATGGTATTGCCTGAAACAATGCTTGACGTAGGGAATAAAACATTGACTGGAGCTGATGCGACGTGTGATTGCTTGTTTGGCTTTACATATAGTTGAATTCTAACAAAATAAACACAAATAATTGTTCTAATATTCTTTAGTATAATTACATAAATATGATTATCTTAATTTGGCTTATATTTAAATAAATATCCATTGACCATTAGCCCATTATTTAATATTTATATAAAATTGTTCTAATAATAAAGTCGGTCAGATTCCGTTATATGTCCCCAACGCTTGAGCTTTTTCAATGAACTTAGAACGTTATAAAAAGATGTAGTTGAGTAACAGAACTAACATTATGCCCCCAACGCTAATTTTCCATTTACGGATGGTTATAATGAATCGGTTACTAGCTAAGAAAAAAGGGTTCTTACGTATTGTAGGTGTTTGAACTTCATATCCAACTGCATGTCTGTTACTCTTACAAATTTCGAGTATGTGACTTTTCATGATATTTCATCCTGCAAGAGACCGGATTACTCAATTTACAAGTTGTCTACCTCAACATGACCACCTGCATGTCTGTTACTCTTACAAATTTCGAGTATGTGACTTTTCATGATATTTCATCCCGCAAGAGACCGGATTCCTCAATTTACAAGTTGTCTACCTCAACATGACCACCTGTATGTTCTGTTACTCTTATTAATTTGGAGTATGTTAAAAAGCCAACTTGAGAGTCATTTTATGGATTTAAAGTGGAAATAATAATCTTTAAATCACATTCCTCAACGAAAAATTATTGATTTTACATATATTTATTTTATATCGTTTCTGACCATTATAATGCCAACTATATAAAATAACTACTAAAGCGTTAGTAGTGAAACCAAAATTGCCAACAAAACAACACTATTAACTCAGGATGGATCTGGAGCGTATTAGATTTTCGCACAGTTTATGACTATTTGGGAGAACGTTCTACAGCGTAGAGTAAAATTGTGGCGTAATTGCAAGGAGGTGTGTGTCAAGTTAGTCAGCAATTACCAGACTAATTCTTTAACTGGTCTGACTTTTACTGGGCTTAATTAATCCAATTACAGCTTCTACCTGGAGAGCTCAGTTCCGTCACCCTCGCAGTGAGTAGCGACTTGTTTGCCTCACACAATACCAATCGCTGTATGCACGTACCGCTGCGGTAAACAGTGGAATTTCAGCATTTTAATTTGTTTACTGTAAGCTTTTTGTAGTGAAATTAATTTTCATGTTAAAAGCAAATTGTCCAAAGCAACGTAATCAGGTTGACTTCAAAGATTGAAAAGATAAGAGCGACACGGGAAAGGCAGGTTTCGTTGTTATACTCGTAGAATGTAGGATGTATTACATGGATAGGATGTAGGATTGTAATACAGTAGGATGTATTAGGATAAACTGTTAACTGCGGTTGTAAAATTACATTTAATACATTACATTAATACATTTGTTAGGAGAAGCCTTACTCTGCCCGTCCTCATGGGCCACTGGCCTGTGCGAGGATCTTATGAAACAGAATAAAGGGGAGAGTCGATACAGTACAAAGTCAATGGTACTGATAACAAGTGCAACGGTCACATACAGGAATCGAAACTGCGCTATCTCAGACCCAAAGTCCAACGTCTTAGACCGTTCGGTCATCGGCACTCCCAATAGAATGGATGTCTAAGGTACTTTGGCAACGTACTAAGGTAGGGTACACTATGACGTATGGTACCCACTTTAACGTAACAAATTCAATTATCTCATGTACAAAAGGCAACAACCTTTTACGTTACTATCATAAGGCCCTAATGCAGTATAAAACTAGTAATTTAATAAAATTAACGTCCTAATTCTTATTTTGTTTGGCTCCGATACGATGAGAAAATATCATATTTTGGTTTTGTTCTCTTAGGACAAGAAGCTGAGAAATTATACTTTGTCTTAAAAGGACCTTTCCGCTTCCGGAGTGACAGGACTTTCTGGTTTGGGGTAGTGGCCGCATCCTATCGAGGTCGCCAAGGAAGAATGTTGTGTATTAATCTCAGCCATGTCTTCTTGGAAGGAGGGGAAGCAAGCTCTGTGCCAGTGTCTCTAGTCAAAGCAGGCAGGAGTAGCAAGCCTTTATGTTTAGCTACTGCCTTTAACACTTAAGGAGCCCCACCAACTCCAACAGTCATCCCCCGCAGAAGACTATATCTATCAATCTACCCTTTCACCCCAACATCCCGACATTTGTGGTAAATCGATTTCATTCAATCCCAAGTGTTTTGATATAGTTAAATGCTTTACCTCATCAGAATATTCAAGTTCTTTATTACTGAGATAAGACTCGGAACAGTAGTCAAGTCAATTTTACTAAGTATTCTAGAGTAGCCAACAAGTATAGTCCTAGTCTTATTTTCATTGACTTTAAGTTCATGTCTGGAAGCCCATTTCCAAATTGCATCAATATCTCTATTCGTCAAGGCTACAGCAGCGTTTATATTGTGTGATGGAAAGTGCGTGTAAATTTGCAAGTCACCCAGCATATAAGTAAAGTTTAGAATTAATTGTTTACAGTTGCCACGTCGTGAATTCATAATGATGATAATAATAATAGACCAACCACAGAGCCTTGTGGAACTCCTCTGTATAGAGTTTTCCATGTCACTTACTTATTCCCACACATTTCTGGCGTCCACTAACGAAAGATTTGACACAGATGACACAATCATAAAAATCCCAACCGTTTGAATTTTACTAGGGGAAGGAGATGGCAACGGAGGAGGTTAGTAGATCTGGACCTACAAGGAATATACCCATCTTATACTTTACTTCAAATTCCACGTTTAGTATTTAAAACCTTACAAATAAGTGGTGAAGTAGTTTCAAATAGACAGTGAAGTATAGTAAAAAAAAGTAAAGGTGACTTATTTTACCAGGCGAAGTTAGGGCTAAGAAGCACACTTAACCTGGGGACCAACCGCTTAAAGGTGACTTCCGAACCACCACCAATGGTTGGGCAGGCGGGGTGCTTGTAAGGACAGAATCGCTCAGCGGTCACCCATCCAAGCGGCAGTCACGATCTACGTTGCTTGATCAGGTTATCTTGCGATAAGCGTTGTACCCGCTACACTGCGCCAAGGTGCGAGTAAGTTGAGTATTAAACACTCTTGACTATCACAGTGATTCATTTACCCTTATCACTAGAGTAGTCATAGACGTTTAACTGGAGGCCAGGTTATCAGCGGTAAAGTGGTCAACATATTAAGCTAATTCCACGGCATCTAGTAATATATTAGCGCATGATCATTGAGCTCTCAGGGCGCCACTCGAACTTCTGAAAAGTTCCCACAATCTGCACCAGTGCGTCACACCACCGCCTCACCATTGTTGTAATTGCCTCACCACAATCTGAACTTGCTCCTTCACTCTCTGAGCTACAATCTTGTAATCGGGTTTGCTGCAGTCAACGGATCTTCACAGTCCGGGTGTTCTTCCTGTCACTATTTGTTATTGTTATTGACTGTAGATATTAATGATTTTATTTAATTGTGTTTCAGATTAGTATAATTTATATTTTGATTCTTATTTAAGCCGTGTCGCGACTCTTAAGATGAGACTGTTATTGCTTTAGTACTTTCAGAAATGCGATACTAGACCGTCGATTGTCGACACAACAACCTCTGACGAACTCTTTCTTGATCTGAGGGAGATTGCCTTCCCCGGATCATCCACAGATTTCGGGAAACGAACTGTCGCAGAGAGGGCTCAAACTCTTAAGTTGTCGAAATTAAACGTATCAACATTGAACACTGGTTTTGATCAGTTGAGCTCTCTTCTTAATGATTTTGAATATGATGTTTTTGATGTTTCGGAAACATGGCTTACTTGATCAGTGCACTCCTTCGGACAACTATGAGATACCATCTTGAGAGACAATCGTAATGCCCATCCATAGGATTGGCGATTTACATAAAAGCGGGCATTGCTTTTAAGGTGTTTTGAGTTGATCGATGTGGACTATAGATCATATCTCTTAATGGGACGAATGAGACTTGGGATTGCCTTGTGTACAACCCCTCGCAAGTTAGTTTCACTGGCTAACATAACGGACAGTGTAACATATAACGATGGACGCAAATGGACAGTCGATTTAGATAAAGAGAATTATTAAAGTAAGCTGATGCCAATAAAGTTTGAAGTAGAGTAACATTTGGAATCAAATATTGAAATAATTACAACCACGTTTTACTCAACTTGAATCATCCACTCTGAAACCTGTCTGCTGTTTCAAAACATTGCGACGATTGTTATATTTTCTTTCCTTAGGCTCATGAGCAACAAATTAACAAAATATTATTGTTTTTTTTTATTTATGCTTACGGGCTGAATTTTTCAAAACTCTATCTTTGTGTGCGTCCACAACCTAATAAGAAATTTGTGGTAAGTTTAATGGTCCAAAACCATAGGTTTATAGACAATGTTATCAGAGAGCTAGTCAATGGTTTTGGCTTTTGTGTGTTTGTGTGTGTGTTTATAAATTGTTAATTAGTTATATAAATTAATGTTGTCTAAATTATGTCCTATTATTACTTCTAGTACTACTAACATTTAAATCTAGACATTTTTATAAAATTTTTAATAAACCACTGTTTACTGCTTGATTACAAAAATTAATTTTCTTCATTTCGTTTCATTTTATTTTATAAATTCCTGGTTTATAAATTTATCGTATTACTGTTTAAAATGTTTATGTTTTTTAAGTACCTACTGTACTTATTTAATGTTTAGCGCATTGTCTTTAATAAATTCATTAGTATCGTTCTCATTGTAATGTTATTTAATTTAAGTATGGATAAAGAATTAGAAGAACACAATGTTATCTTTAAATAATACTTACTAGCTTTGGCTTGAAAATACGGACAGCGATCAATTATGTGGAATTCATTATTCTTGCTCGTTTTGTTAAATCCTCACTCTACTGCTTGCTACACGCACTGCACTAGAACCTACAGAAATTCATTTAATGACGCCCGCAGGCTCCAAGTCCCTCCACTAAAGTTACCACTCCTTAACACCCTTTTAACTTGTCACAATGACCTCCTTCTCCAACTTTTGTGTTTAGTTAAGCAGATATTCAGAAAATTAAGGAATTTACTAACACCTCGCCTACAATTACAATCACATGTTTAATTTATATTCGTAATATTTGTGTAAAGGGCAATATACACAACATACGGATTGAACACTGAATCGATTAGAGCTGGCTAATGGTTTCAACTGACAAATTTTACATCGTTTTCCCCAAATTATATAACGAACATAAGATGGATAATATTATATTAAGTGACATTTAAACATTAAAAAAATATAAATACATTATTACCTGAAATTAAATACAATTCTTATTATTTCAAGTGTAAATGAAAGGTAAAATGGTCTAATTTTATATTTATTCTTGCACTAAAGTATAAAAAAAATGTATTTGCTCATACAAACAATATTTCTTGATTTACAGTAATTGCTTTAAAATATCAAAATGCCTTCCAAAACCATAAATTTGAAGATAAAATAATACTACCAAATTAATATAATTCTTTCCCAATTCATTCTTCCATTCCTTCAATTTGCTCCATTAAGTTATCCAAGTGAAACCGCAGAATTCTGAGTTATAGTAACATTTTCTTCACCTCTGTCGCCAGCCTTAATCGGCTGACTGATTGAGTCTGGTATAAAACTGTCAATATGATTGAAAATTACGGTAAAACTTTTGTTGTAGGATATGCTGCTGTGGTAATATTTTCGTGGTGTAGACGAAAACAAGAAAATCAGATCTTGTACTATGGTATTGAACATTATCTTGAACGTAAATACCATTTTAAAAAGTGGATGGTTACTACGTGCATTGATCAGGAGTCTAGCAGACCACTCATGGCACTGATTACTTATAGCAGTAAATCAGTCAAAGTAAAAATAAGAAGAAATCGTAAATCAGTAAGCAGTAAAAGTGTTCAGAAAAGAATACCCAACAGGTATCACTTTTGGCTGGTTTTGTACATTACAGTTGAACCTACCATTGAGCACAGAAAGGACTGATGTGTCACTTAAATCTGGGCAACATTATGGATTTCCAGGAGCGGCACATCACTAACCGCAAATGTCGAGATTCTGGGGTTCATGGGCTATTCGATAGGTCTACCAACTGTAGTTTCGTAACAATCAGGGATGAATTTCCATTTAGTCTAAAAAAGTTCCAATCAAATTTAAAAAAGGTTAAAACAATACCAAAAAATTTATCCCAGTTAATTTCATAGAGGACTTTTAATACATTTTTCAAATTGGATTTTATATGTAGCTCTGAGAGCAATTTAAGGATTAAATTGATTTTCTAGTTGTTTTTTAAAGACTGAATATTTTGTAAATGAACTCGCTGGGAGGAATCTTTTATGCGTATTAACAGGAAAGCTTTCTTTGTGGTGTATTAGTTGGCTGTTATATTGACGGAAATACTTAGGAATGTAACGCGTTAAATTTTGAAAGTGTTTTATATTTTTACATGTAAAGTGATTCAAGTGTCGGCATTTCAAATCATTAAAGTTTTTAGGGTATTATTGTCAATAACACAAAATTTTCAATATCTGGATATTTTTAGTAGGTCTGATGTAATTACCTGTAGGCCTAGTAAGAAATGCATGTTAAAGTTGTTTGGTACTGAATAGAAATATTGCTGAGAAGTCCTCATGCTAGACAACCGGTATAGGTGTTCAACACCAGGAGTCCATGATAGTGTTATACGGTTAACTATTTTTATGAATGCATTAATTACTATCCGCAGTGTTAAAGTCGTTCTATTGAACTGGTTATGTTGAACGAATTTTGTTCTTTTTTTAGCTTTAACGATAAAACCTCCAGGATGAAATTATTTGTATAATTTATCCAATAAAACTAATAATACGTTAATTGTAATGCAATTCATAACGCTGGTTATTTAGCATCTTAAATTCATCGTGTAAATGGAATAAAAAAGCAATCGATTCAAATAGATAAATTCATCCTTAAAGTCCAGCCTGTATTAGTTGTTAATTAATTAATATTAACAGCTAATCATAATATTAACAGTTAATTAATATCCCGCGTCATCATATTATGATGACAACGGACATATAAGAGTGTGCTTGATATTATACTAGAAAATAAGATTGTAAAAGTAGTACATCATGCAGCAGCATAATAACATCATATAATAATAAACCGAGCATAAGTAAGTATAATGATATAATCTTATCCGTGAATGTGAACGAACAGATTCTTTATAGGTACGTCCTGCAAAAAAAGTGTAGGACTGTGAATGTGCCAGATTGTGATGCCCAGTCTATCAAATGTGAGAGTGAGGTTGTACCATGTCTGTAATTCTGTGATAAAAAACAAGTGAAAAGGTGTGAGGCAAAAAGTGACTGTGATATTGTGACGGTTCCATTATTCACATATAAATACAATATGTGAATAATTATGTAAAATAATTAATGTAAAATAATACAGAAGCCATACATAAGATTGTAACTGTGATAAACAGTAGGTATGAGATGGTGATTATTGCAAAATATAGTGATAAAGACTGTGATTAAAAACGAATGTTAGTACCTATGAGTAGTTGAGTAATGTCAATTCTCTGTACACTTTTGGCATTTAAAATGCCATAATAAATTGTGCAAAATTTGAATAGGTCTTTATATAACAAGAAGATACAAGCAAAAAATGTTGGTGAAGTTGTTTGACCTCCTTTGATCAAAGTAATATCTCACTCGAGGTTTAACTTTGGTTTAGTTTGCAGTACACTACGGATCTGCCTGAATTTGCCTTATAATACATTTCTTTTACGTTATTAATCCCATCTGTAATGTTATTATAGCAGTGATATAATTTGATCTTTAAGATATAATAAGTTGATCAGAGGCACGTGAAGTTTGGGACGAATAAAACGAAACGTATTTACTCTAACGTCCTTGACGAAACAAGCTGTATAGAATGATTCATCAATAATTTAAGAAAACTTCTGGCAAACTGGTGTTACTTGCTTAACCAGATATATATTCCTCACGGGAACGATTTCGAATGCAGCCACAATTTCATTTTTGTTTCAAGAGCACAGTCTTTTAAAAAATAAAAGCGAATTCGGGCAACCTGTTGAACATGCTATGGGCCACCATCAACGAAAGCTAGCTCTCGTCCTGCCGAGTAGACAATTAGATACGTTTATACTATTTCTCCCACAAAGATTAGAGGACTATCAGCTGTACATTGGAATGAGTCTACATTGTTCCTTAGAATAATTGAGAAGTGACACTGACAAGTATGCTGCTGCTCTTCAAACAGCATCACCTGCAGTGTTGGTAAGACCAAAACAAATCGTTGAGATTGAATATTATGTTGATCTCCACTCCACGCACCAAAACACCTGCAGATTTAGTAATACCAAAACAAATATTGTTGACATTGAAAATTGTGTTGCTATCCACTCCATACACACAAATACCTAAAAATTTAGTAAGACCAAAACAAATCGTTGGCATTGAAAATTATGTTGATCTCCACTCCATACACACAAATACCTAAACATTTGGTTAGACTTTGGTCAAACTTGTTTTTACAAATCGTTGACATTGAAAAGTGTGTTGCTATCCACTCCATACACACAAATATCTAAAAATTTGGTAAAGCCAAAACAAATTGTTGACATTGCCAAGTACGCAGCACCCAGCACTGCAAATCTTTGTTTGTTAAAGCTCCAAATAGTGTTAAACTCTCGTTTTCTTTTTTATCAGTGTTTGGATATCGAGTGGTATGGGAAATGTGGCTAAGAACATTTTTATCTTCATATGGCCGCTCAATTTAAAACTTATAGAGACCACCAACTCAGCTATTTTAGACTTAATTAAGCACGAAGTTCTACAATGGCCTGTGTTTTAACTGAGCGTAAGTTGAATAGGGTTATCGCGGGTGTATTGTTATTAATAGTTTTGTTAGCTTGCATATTAGTTTTATGTGTGTATTAATTATGCATGAAATATATTATAACAAACTATAATCTATTTGCTTGAATATATTATTCTAGTGAACATTTTATATTTCAATCGTGTAATATTTTTAGTTCGTTTTTAAGTAAATAGTTTTTTTTATTGTGTCTGTTATATTACATGAAGAGTTCTGGGAAATTTTCATATAGCAGTATGGAAATCATTGTAAATCTGCAATTTCATTGTTTATATGGAATTAACGGCAAAGTTAGGGTGAGTAATGAGGGCTAGCTTAGGGATTAATAGTTCAGAGACCTCGGTGAGTCATACAGTTTTTGGAAAGCTTTTAATAATTATATACGAGAGAGATATATGGAAAAAACTCTTACTAGGGCCGTATTGTGGAAGTATTCTAGATGCTAATTTGTATCTATAAGCATATAACCTAGGCTTTATTAAAACAATTGATGGATAAATGTTTTCTTAAGAAACAAATAGATCCACAGCTAAACTGAAATTTATCGAATTCGAAATGACGAGTATATAGGGGTGAATGGGATATATGAATTGATCTATTTCCTCAGATCTTATTTTTCCTAGCTTGTCACACTTAAAATAACCGTCTGGCGCGTAAATAAAAGTTAGATAAGTGTCAGCTAACTACGTACAGGGTATTACAGTGATGACTTTACCTCTTCTTATCTAGTTCCCTAACGGCGATTTATCTATTATCTATGTGTCTGATGGTCAGTTTGGAAAAAAGCTAGGAAAAATTTAATCTAAGAAAAAAATTACATTTTTATATTTTTAACCCTTTTGGTACCCTTATATTTCAACCTGCACCAAAATTAGCGTGGTTGACAATCAGTTTATGCCTCAGGCAAATTCCTCTATAGGTTTAAATAAAAACCAGAATGAGTACTTATACAGTAGAAATAGACTCTAGATTGTTAGAATATAATGTGTCGGATGAAGCTTTCATCAATTATATGACAATATTTATTCATTCTCAATTTGCCTGCTCTACTTAAGTTTGTCATTAATCATTCTGGAAGGGTGGACAAGATTTCACTTCTGTCAGTCCGTCCGGACGATGTCTTGAAAACAAACTTACAAACAGACTTAAATTTTACATGAAGCTTTATTTCATACATGAGGAACAAAGTTCAATAATGTATGTCACTACATGGGATTTGGGTGGGCCTTAGCGAATATTTTTACATTGGTTTCCTGGGTAAACCATAATGGCAACAAAAAAAACAACAGAACAATATATTTGTAAAAGCCTGAATAAAATCCTTTGAGATTTTCAACATGTGAGTTTATCCATAGAGTGAAAAGAAAAATTGAGGAAAGTCAGTGTTAAAACTCGTCGACAAGATTTGATTTCAGCACACCCTTGCGTTGTAGTACGCCCCCTAACACGCAGGAACTTGTATTATTTGAACAATAATATGAAACTAGGAATACA
The DNA here is from genome assembly GCF_021130785.1 of Homalodisca vitripennis. Taxonomy (NCBI): domain Eukaryota; kingdom Metazoa; phylum Arthropoda; class Insecta; order Hemiptera; family Cicadellidae; genus Homalodisca; species Homalodisca vitripennis. Next base: position 14,836,445 of record NC_060215.1, on the reverse strand, counting down.
TCGATTTTATCTATCGATTTTAAATGTTTCATTAAATTTTCTTCATTTCTACGTTGCAATAATGCAATGTCAAACCATGGAATTTGTCTGAGTGTCATTGAAGGCCATGACTCAGTAAACTGACAGTTCCTCTTTTGCTTGCCGGAGGGAATGTACAAATTTCTTTGTGATCGTCCGTTTTTCTATCTGTCCGCAGAACATCTCGAATATGAAAAGTGCTATACATTTGATACCTACAGTTGGTATCTAACTTAGGGAAGCCTGCTACGTAGCACGTGATGACGTACTCTTACCTTGTATTAAATTGAAGCAGATTTTTTCTTTCTTTAAGTTGGAGTATGTTTTTATTCCGTGAAAAGATTCTGAGTAATGGACAATGAAAGAACTTTCAATTCAGAGACTGAACGTCTCTGGGTTGTAACCTAATGACGGATTCACATGTTGTCTAATCTGTATTGGTGGGATGTCGGTGAGAAAGACTCACAAAATAAATAAAGATTGCACATTTTATGAGCCTATCAGAACATTTTGAAGAAGACTAAGAACCTGTCTAACAAATCATAACTTGGAATTATTTTCAGGTTATAAGATTTGTTCGCACGTCTTCGTTTCAGAAAGTTTTGATTTATCTCGGCGTGGCGTGAAAGTCAAATCATAACTTCCTCCCTATGGTTTTGCCCTTTCAACTACTCGTTTAATTTTTGTAACGGACAATTCAGTTTATTTACTAATATTTAACATCTATTTTCAATTAAAATGTACAACTATTTTTTATCTGACGTCCACTAATATAATCCAAGCTATATTACAAATCTGTATATTAAAATCTTGCATAGTAAATCTTCTCCGAGAATGTTTTTACTTATATTATAGATTATGTTTTATTGCAACGTGTAGTATAAATGCAGTCGTAAAACTGCTATTGCTAAAATTGGAACAAATTTTTTAACTGAAATAGAAAACTGAAAGATTAGTTAATCTCTGTTAAAGTGTTTTTTATTGTATAGAGATATATTTCCTATTCTTGTTTGAAATTTTATAATTAGACGTGGATGCCAATTACGCAGTGCATCCGTGAGTTTGTTCATCTTCTACTCGTGGTACACTATACGCAGTCACTGGATGTACGTGGTCTATGAGCAGTAACAAAAGCAAGCATACGATCGAAAGCTTGTCCGTGCCCATATCTCCACGTCATCCTAATGCAATACACAATGTAATTAAAACTATTAGAGTTTATCGCAAGATAACCGAATCAAGCAACTTCGAGCGTGGCTGCTGCTTGGATGGGTGATCGCTAAGTGATCCTGTCCTTGCAAGCAGCCCGCCTGCCCGGCCATTGGTGGTGGTTCGGGTCACATTTAAGCCATTGGTGTCCAGGTTAAGTGTGTCTTAGGTCCTACCTTGACCTTTTCTATAATTCAACATATTGCAGCTTTGATGAAATAAAATGAATGAAATGAAATATGCCTTTATTTAAGAGGCGGAGTTAGGGCTATTTAGCTCTCTCTACCACTCAACCTCACATAATATACAGATATATATGTACATTAAATGTTGACCTTAACTAATAACTAATTGAATTTTAAATTAAAATAAATACCTAAAAATTAACCAAAATATATACATACTATGTAATAATTAAATATCAAATTTATCATCTTAATATGTAGAAACATTACAAACAAAGTTAAATTAAAACTTAAATTAACAGTTTAATTTTTTAAGAATTTATCGTTTTTGCTACATTTATTCTCTCAAACACACAGCCTGACCACAAGCACGCCACGAGCACCGCCACCCGTCACCCCTACAGACCGCCCAGCAACAAGTCCTTGACCTTTGCCCCAAAACGAGCTCGACCTTCTATAATACGGATATTATCAGGAAGAGAGTTCCAGAGGCGAAATGCCTGAACAGTGAACGACTTACTGAAGAAGTTCGATCGATGAACAGGAATTGAAAGTAACGTGGATCCCCTTCTCGTAGGTCGCTCACTTATATCGGAAATAAATGTGAAATTTTCGGACAGGTAAACAGGTGTGACTTGTTTTTGATAACTGAATGTATAATTCAAAGAATGTGAAGTTGGTGAAGTTGTTGATTGTATCATTTATAAGTTCACAGCGTACTTCAGTATTGCTCCATAAGACGGTAAAATTTTAATTCTGATCTGAATTTGTTCATCCAAGGGAAAACCAGCCCGTCCTTGAACAAGTTATGTCCCTAAGTTAGGCCGCATACATTATAAATGTTATAACATCATAGGTAGGCGTATAATAATAAACTTATGAGGTAAGAAACTGTATAATATGAGTATGCGTATAACAAAGTAAGAACTGCAATGAGAGGGATGCAGAGGAGTGTGTACAAGAGAGGTATTATTAGAGAGAGGGGGAGGTTTTACAAAAGGAGCTTCATCTAAGCGGTTTACAAGAAGTCCATTTTCCTGGCGATTTGCCCTGATAGTATAGTTCCGGCCAAAGAAAATATTTCCTCTTTCGAAATTGTTCTATGTAGGCCTTCATTGAATGTGATTGCTTCCTTTGTAATCGTGGTAAATCATATTACTTCTTGTGCTCACTCCGACTTGGAACGGTTTAAAAGTCGAATTTATGTTCTTGTTCTAATAATAAAATAAAACGATTTGTTAGTCGATCCAGTCTATAATGAAAAATGTATTTTAAAATGTCAAATTGAATTTATATAGATAAAAACAGTGGACAACGCTTGTATGTATTCCAGCTAAAAATAGTATTAAATGTTTAATTAAGTTTTTAGGTCCATCTAGTTTGAAAAGGTTAATGAAACGTTTAATCAGTGTTTTAATTGTAGGCACCCTTTAAGTGATACAAGGTAAATGTCACTCTGTGTGGCTAAATAAATTAGTAATTTTAGGGGCTCACCCAGATTATAATGAAAATGAACGATAAAAATAAAGTGGTTATCCAAATGGATAAGCAAACCAACAAGTTTTACGAGCCATACAATCACAGCAAGCGAACTCGTAAATGATACTTGTAGTCCATGAAGAAGAAAGCGATTAATAAAGGTTAATTTCAATATGTTGTTTATGTTTTTAACCAAATTGACTTATTAATCCATCCAGGTTACAGTGAACAATAACACTCTACGTCGAATTGTGAGCGGGAAACGAAATTGATTATATTGAAAACCGTCATGGTTTCAAAGAATGTTGAGTAAAATAAATGGGATAGTGGAATAGCTTATTCTAAAATCCTCTCCGGTCACAAAAATATGGAACTAAAAATACAATTCATGTTGCGTGTGCTGTAACGAATCATTTCATTAGCTGAATTCAACAGATTTAGCTCCTTAACCAAATGTGTTTTTTTTGTTTATACGACTCTCTCAAAAGTCTAATCTTTTATTTGGAATTATATATATATACATATATATATATATATATATATATATATATATATATATATAATTGTTTATTTATTTGTACGAAACAGAGTATACATCCAGCTAAGAAATCTCTAATAAAGAATGGCCACCTCCAAGCAATAACGGCCCGAGTCATTAGGGGTAGGGTCGTGGTAATGAGGGAACCTATCTCGGTGCAGGACTTTTAATCTTGCACAGCTCACAATTATTTCAACACGTTTTTTGTTTACAAAGTATAAAGGATTCTGAGCAAAGGAATGAGTGAATGTTGGTTGTAAGCGGTGCTATGCAACCCGGTGATTCTTGTCGCCGCCAAGGAATAATTATTTACGCCATGCTATCCGTAACTCTTGAAAACCTTGAAACTCATTTAAACGTCGAAATTGTTTGTAATTTTCCCCATTGTTAGTGAAATACATTTTTAATGATAGCGATTCATCAGATACATATTAATAACATTGTTGTTGCTTGTATTTCTTGCTGTAGTTCAGTGAAGTGTTGGTCCTATCGACTATTCTTAAGAATAAATTTAATTATAATTATAATGAATGGCTAGAAGGTTAATAATTTGATATATATATATATATATATATATATATATATATATATATATATATTATATATATATATATATAACGTATTTCCATAGTGTATAAAATACTATTATGTTCCAAGAGGATCGCTGTTACTAATAAAATCTTTCCACATCGAGTAAAAATGTATACTGTATCTTATTGAAAATCGTATCTTTTAACATATAAAATGATAAGTGGTTGTGTTTTTCGTGTTCACACTGCAGTAAAAAAATCAGTAAATATGAAACATTTAAATTTTCTTCTGAAATCTGAAATGCTACCTTCTGGTTCTTATGACCACTTAAGTACCACCGCGAGTAGGCCACGAGACCTAACTGCTTTTTTTAATTACAACGAATCAAGCTTGGTTGGTGGACACAATCAAAGGCCTGGATATATCGAGGAACACATATAGGTACGTCTCCAGGCCTTCAGACCACAGAATCCACCAGTTCACCAATCGTATCGATTATGGATTTGTTTTACCGGATATCGAATTTCTCTGAGCAGAATATTGAATTTGTCAAACATTTAGGAGTCTCTCATGAAAAATTTTGTTTAAGGACAGGTATAATTAAAAAAAGTATGACGATTCCTTGCAAAGCAGCAATCGTTATTTTTAAAAAATCGACACTACTTTGGTCACTTTCAGAGAATAAGGGGAAATTCTCTTCTCAAAAGGTAATTGACCAATTTAATGAGTGGTTTCAACATGTGCTTGTACCGGCTTTAGAACAAACACCTAGACTGTCATTGACATATGTTATATTGTTATCACCCTATGAGACTGGTCATCTCCTGCTCATCCTACCTTCAGTATTCAAGATCATGGAGTAAGCTGGGATCCACCTTTAGAATGGCATCAGTGAATACAAAAGTACTTGTTAATTGATTGGCCTCTCAATAGGAGTTTTATTTGATTTTCCGACTTCTTTCATCTGGATGGGTTTGAATCTTCTGGTATCTACAGTTTTCGGGAGTTCATGAATTTTCATACACTTTCTTAAAATGTTTGTTCATTCATTTATCTATTTTATTTAATGCACAAACGTTGTTTCTGAAAGTTGAATTATCTCATTTAGATTGTTCTTAATAGAAAACAATACCAAGAGTAATTTAATATTTCTCTCTCTATGTATGCAATATTTCTAGTCTCTCTAAATATGCAGCTCACATAGAGATGAAATAGATCAGGTTGGAGTAATCTTGCACATCAATGCTGAAATCTCCTTGCAAAGTAAATTTCAAAGCTATGTATTTCAAGAAAGTGGGGACTAATACTAATTCGATGAAAAGTTTTCAGCGTTACCGTTTGATGACCAGTATAAACCATTTATTATATATAACTGTTGAGTGTGAATGGCCTTTGGATAAAAATCAAGGTTTATGCTGTTTTGTAAGATTCTCATTTTATTTTCTCTTTTGAAAATATTTCCAAATCAACCTCTTTGTACGTTGACGCCAAACGTGAAGATATTTTAGTCAGTTAACAATTTGATTAGTGAGTTAAAAAAACCCACATTTTCTGATTTCAATCGATACTCTGAAACTACAAACTTTCGTGATTTAATTCCTCCGAGATCAGTTCAAGGCCATCATATTTGTAAATGGCTATCTGACCATTCTGGTGAACAACCTATAGCCTGCCATCAAAGGGTTAAGACATTATACTGATATCTGAAATGTTATTTCATGAATGTATTTGATCCGATTGCTACGTTTCACGTACTTTAACGCTGTTAATAGGCATTTTATAATAATGCGATTTCATGTTCTTATTCCAGTTTATATACAGTAGTAAATTGATTTCTCCAATTAACTGAAAGTTAATTGTGTGATTTAGTGGTAATTGCAATTTGCAGTTATAAAACGTCTACGGCATTGTAGCCGACGTTTGGAAAATGATAATCCCCTGTACGCTGCTCATTATGACGCTAACGTTTTGGAAATGGTCATCGTAATAATTGTTTTAATATATCATAAACTTTTAATTTTATATACTTAAATTGCATTCTGTACCCTGGACATTGAAGTTGGAATTAATAAAGTATTTACAGTTGTGTACAGTTATTCATGGATAATTAAGATACCAACGGACTGATAAAAGTACTAGTCCCCACTCACAGTTCATATAATCTTTGTGGGGACTTTTCACTGTAATTCAATATTATTAGCAGCGGCACAGAATATATTACAATTGTAATTATGTAACTGTTCGATCTCATTCCTAATCGAGTATTACTCGCGGCACAGTATGACGTTAGAATTGTAATAATGGAACTGTCCGATCTCATTCCTAATCGAGTATTACTCGCGGCACAGTATGACATTAGAATTGTAATAATGGAACTGTCCGATCTCACTCATAATCGAGTATTACTCGTGGCACAGTATGACATTAAAATTGTAATTCCGGAACTGTTCTCTCTCATTCCTAATCGAATATTACTAGCGGCCCAGTATGATATTAGAACTGTAATAATGGAACTGTCTGATCTCATTCATAGTCGAGTATTACTCGTGGCACAGTATGACATTAGAGTTGTAATACTGGCATTGTTCGATCTCATTTATAGTCGCGTATTACTCGCGGCACAGTATGACATTAGAATTGTAATACTGGAACTGTCCGATCTCATTCATAGTCGAGTATTACTCGTGGCACAGTATGACAGTAAAATTGTAATTCTGGAACTGTTCTCTCTCATTCCTAATCGAATATTACTAGCGGCCCAGTATGATATTAGAGTTGTAATACTGGCATTGTTCGATCTCATTCATAGTCGAGTATTACTCGCGGCACAGTATGACATTAGAATTGTAATACTGGCATTGTTCGATCTCATTTATAGTCGAGTATTACTCGCGGCACATTAGGAACCAAGGATATCCCCAAAGTACCGATGATGTTCTGCCACCTGGAGGCAATATACAAGTTCAGCAGACTGTATTACGTGCAAGGGCAGTTTACAGACGAGTGAATGTGACACAGTCGCCCAATGGCCTGTGAAATTGAACTACAGATCCGCAATCCCACTGTGGCACAATAAAATCGGGAAAATTGCTTGCGGTTGACAATAGGTGTAATCTCAATAAAACCGGCCTAGCGAAATAAAGATTCCGTCCATTGCGTGGCGTACACGTGTTTCACTGACGCGCATGTGCATGTGCACTCGATCCAACGACAGGGAAAAAACTAATTAAACACGTTACTGAATATTAACCCTGTTTAGAAGCGAGTCGCTTTGTAATGAAGAGGGAATGAGATCCGACCGACTTAAGTTCTCTGTAAAGGAAGGATAACAGATTTCGCTTACAAAGAACATACGAGATATCAGACTATACCGCTCAAAGAGAACCACCAAAGTGTATTTTATCTTGGACAAATTGTCTGTCACTCTCGAAAAATAATATAGTGAGTTGCACACCTTCATGTAACCTTTTTGACTCTAACGGCTCCAAATCTTGGTTGCTTGTCCACAGACAAACTATTCGGTTGTCCATTAGGTGAATAACTTATTAGTGTCCTTGTAAATATTATTAATTAACCATTTATATGCGCTGTATAGAAAACTTCAGTTACATAAGTAGATTATTGTATCACTTGCTTCTGAACGATAACATGATGCTGAGCTATTGCTTTGAATGTACAACCGGAAATACTGAGCACTCGTTAACGTTCCAATGATAGGAAGACCTCGAAGAAGACGTTCCGAGATCCACCAGTGCGACGTCAACTTAACGGAAACTCAGCACACCTTCTTTCTGTACCCTTGTGCCTCAGAACTGCCTTGTGGAAAATGTGTGACTTTATGTCCTTTTATATATTCTACTCATTGCGTAGATCACTTTAAGTGAATACACTACTAAATTAAATTTTAATACAAATTAATTATATTCTCATTATACTAACAAATTATTAAAAATTATAACAATTATAAAACAAATTTTGAGGTAGTTTGGTTAAAAAAATTTTGGTTGATCCGAATTAAAGTACAAAGTCCGAAATAATATAAAGTACACGCGATAATAAAACAAACTAATAGTGATATCAAAATAAAAAAAAAAGTAAGGCAGTCGCGGGACTGACCGATAGAATTGAATAGGTACATAACGGGGTTGTGAATATATATCTTGAAAAAGTACGTTTTCTAATTATTAAATGGTCGTTTTTTTGTATTTTAAGACAATGTGAGGCACTAAATTCTTTAACACAAAAAATGTTATTTTTTCAATTAATTTTATACCTTTTTTTTATTCCATATCAGTTATGTGAACAATGTGTCCATGGATGTTATCCTATGTGTTTCATAGGATTTGTGCAAATGTTTTCTACGTTTTTTTGCCTTTCTAAATATCTCATTTTACGTAATCTAGCCAAATCTTTTGACTTACTTGCTTCACTTCATCCGTCGTAATTTTATTTACACTTCGCGGTTTTCTGCATTTTGTTAATTACAAATTCCGCTTCGCCGTTTTTAGAGCTTTCACTACCACTTTTTTATTTGGGTTTGTGGACGAATCGGAATAATTGTCTTCAGTTTCCTCCACTACAAGTATCAGCTGAAAAATGTAACTAATATTTACTACTAGGGAATCCAAATAATAATAATATATACATTCCGTCACAGCTGATTACAGGCACAATTCTAATTTCTTCGTAGTCGACTGCTGGTAGTTTCAGTAAAACATGCTTTAAATGGCATGTTAGTTCAATCAGATGTTCATATAACGGTTTGTTTACGTTTCAGTAAAGCCGTCACTCTACTTGAAAGTATGTTTAAACATACACATACGTGACGTTCCGTGATAAGAAATTAAAGTTTTTTCCGCAAAGAAGTAGTCACTTCAAAATTAATCGTCTCCTTTAAAGTAAAACACGTTATAAGTATGGAACTAATATAATAATACATGCAACTTTGACCTTTCCATCATGTTAATATAAGTTAAAACATACAGAAAATGTAATCAGTGTATGGTAATGAGCTTGCCAAAGTCAAAACTGATATTAAAATGATTCAATACATAAATATCACAAATACGTAACGGATAGTACTGTTTATATCATACTCTGTTAATAATGTAATTTAAACAAAGAACAAATCCAAGGTTAGTTAACGCCTTATTTCTCGGATGTAAGGCGAGCTTTACAATGGTGTACCTGACAACTTAAAACCAATTTATATCCCGTATTAAAAAAATCTAAGACGCTGCCTCACTATCGGACACTATAGTATATAAATGAGTTTTTGGATAATACTGACTCAAAAGCATCATTTAATATTTTATTTCTCTTTTATTATTTATTTACTTTTACTATAGCAGTTTCAAGAATTGTTATTGCATTATAACATATTGCTGTATGTCATATAATTTAATCACAGTATATGACTATTTAAGGATGGAAAAAATGGAAGGAACTTTCTGTATGAAAGTTAAAGCGATATTATAATTTATATAGCTTTAAAAGTTGGAATAATTGCATAAGGAAATGGTAGATTTAATATAATAAAATTGCCGTACGCTGCAACCAAGAAGATATCGTAGCCATGGTGGGAAGGGTTGATTTAATATGAATGTTAATTTTCGCTCCAGTTCACCTTTAATTTGATGCAGTGTCTGGAATCTGATGCTGTTACAACTTGACTCCTGGAATCTGGAGCCATGTTCGTCTGAAGAGATAAACAAAATCGTCGACGTAGAAGCTCAAGATGAAATACTGTATAGTGTAATCATGGTGGACTGGTGAACTGTCCCTTAAGAGTTGTCCAACCCTTCTCAGAGGAAGGTGAATCGTATCAAAATTCATATCAAGACACCATGTTACAATATTGGATATATTACGTAGCTATGGTAGTAAGGGTTGATTCAATTTGCATGTTAAGTTTAGCTCCAGTTATCCTTTTTATTTGATGCAGCGTCTGGAATCTGATGCTGTTACAGACTTGACTCCTGGAATCTGGAGTCATGTTCGTCTGAAGAGATCGAGAAACTTCGACGATGAAAAGCTCAAAACGAACTTATTACGACAGACATCTAGATTACAAAATAAAACTATAGTGTAATCCGGTTGTACTTCCATTCTCATTGTCTCATCAGGTGCACAATTGAGTGCACTACGATGTTACTGACACGATCTCTAATCACGGTGGAGCAACAGAGTTTTCTACACACAGCATTACAATGTGCTTGCCGTCTCAGGCTGGAGTCCGATTTCTCAATCGGTTCCCCGAAGATTTTATACATTCCGATGGTTTAAACCAGTTTAAAACCCTTTTGAAGCGCCTACTGGTGTCGAATGCGTTTTATTCTGTCGAAGAGTTCATGGCTGGCTGCGGGGAGAATCAAAGTTTAAATATAAATTAATTAGTTAGAGCACCGCGTGTTATGTTGCATGAATGTTTGAGTGAATGAGCAAGAAATGTATGTTTGCATGTGTATGGATTATATAAAACTTACTTTTGCAATGCAGTGTTTTATTATCACAATGCAATAAAAGAACTATTATTATTATTCGTAGCCATGGTAAGAATCCAACCCTTCAAAGAAAAAGAGAACTGGAGCTAAACACAACATTCTAGTTACAATACTAGAAATATGGTACATTTCACTGAATTCATTTGTCATGGAATAGCATAGAACCTCGTGTCAGTAATTTTGGGTTGAGTGAGAGAATGTGAGGATGTTAGGTTATGACACATTTGAGGTCGGCCTTATCTGTTAGTATTTAACATAGTTTTGTACATACAAGACACATGGTCGTTAAAGCATGATTTACCTTTAAACTGATTAAGACTCATTTTAGTCACCTGCTGTGGTAACAATGGCTTTACTCTATTTGTATTTACAGTACTGATTTAAATATATATAAAAAAAAAAAAAAATTGTATTTTAATTAAGATGTGATCAGTTGTGTATGAGATGTATATATTACTACTGTACTGTAGGCCTCCACGACAGCCATCACAAGCAGTGTGATGTAACTAAACTCACAGGCGGGTGCTGTGATGGACGGTCAATGAGCATTCAACTCACAAACCTTATTTACATACAAATGAGCCACAGAATTACGTGAGCCGGTAATTGAATGATAACTGCTCTTTGCTGTCACGTGGGGCCGGAATTGAATTTTAGATTCATCTAATTTTTCATATTTTAACCGTATTCCAATTACTGTCTGAAATGGTTAACGCTCGATGCGAATACAAGTCACGAGGTGTATTTTATCCTGCTGTTACGATGCTGTAATATATTAATTAGTGTGTGTATGACTATTTATTTTATTACATTTCCGTATGAATATTGACACAAGGTTGGGGAGCGCCGTCAAGTTTAAGTATGTGCGTGGTTCATCCAATTGTCCGAAAATCTTCATTGGCCACAAAAAATTTGTGTAAGTCACCTGTAATCATTCCAAGAAAACCGTTATCCCCAGACTCCCCCCCCTATCACTCATCGACTGTTTGAATAAGGTCATTTTCAGAAGAAAATTCCATTTTTCCATGTAGAATGAGGTTTCATACAAACTTAAAGTTCATAGCTAAATTAGTTCTACACTCCGCTAACGCTCAGCCAAAACCCATGGACTGGTATGCAACATAATCGATACTGCCTATGCATGAAGGAAGCTTTATACTTAGGAAGTCTGTAGAATATTTTTGTTTCGAGATATACTGTGAAATACAGAAAGAGCTACATTAGAATGATTTTATCAGACCACTGAGTGGGGCCAAAATATGTTGAGATATCCTGTGGAAAGTTAAGCTTCGGTAACGCTCAGCCAGGAACATGCACGACTTCTTGCCTACATTATAATCGGAGCTTCATGCAAACGTTGATATTATCCAAAACAACTTCAGCAATATCTTCCGATGCATGAAAATGACATGTGGGTTGTGCTTTGTTTTTGCACTACCACACTCATGTTGTTTTTAGTAAGGCAGCATTATTAGTTTTGAGTGCTTACTCCAGGGTTATTTCTGGTACTCGGTTTTAAAGTGAGTTCTGTTGGTAGGTTACCACTAACAAGGGAAAGAATTGAGTGAAATTTAGGGATGAGGTGGGACCTCACCACAAAAGTTTATGAAAAAAAAGTTTTTTAGATTTGACCCTGTATATAAGCATACAGTGTAAGAGTAAGGCGAAGTGTCGTGGGAAGCAGGATACAAAAAACTACTTAAATGTGGAATAAAACACTTTTGTATTTAGATAGACTTGTTATAACCTTTTATGCAATTTACGTATTTTCGGAAGTCATACTTAGCCATTGAAAATAAAACTACAATTAAATCTTCCTAAGGTTAATTTCGAATCCAGGTTTAAATTAAAAGGAAAATAGAAGTTAAGTTTATTAAAACATTAGTGAAAGAACTAAGAAGAAGTTGCCATTATTCAAGCTGACAGACAGAATTGCACATATAGATTTATAAAGGTAAAAGTTTTGAAAAAGCTATTCCCATCATGACAAGGTTTAAGTCATTGGAAAATGAACCGTTTCAATTGTATGCACATAACGTAATTAGTAATAGTATTTAATTGATTTTATGACTTTAAACTTTTAAAGTTAAAGTTCAACCTGTAAGGTTAATAGTTACTGTACTACAATAAAAACTACACTAGGATATAATACTCTTTACTAATAATGCATTACTTTGATAAAGCCATGATCAAACAAAACTGTTTGAATAAGTGTTAGTGATCAGACAAATAAAATCCTGGCCGTTTTTTTTTCAATGGGCTTCATAGTAAACACCTATCATTATTTGTTATACATGAAGTGTTTATAAATTGAAAACTGATCAAACAAAATGAAATATAAATCATTGTGTTTTTTTGCATTGAAAAACCTTTAGGTTAGAGATTTTTATAACTTTTTACATTTCCATTTAATAACTGGAATTAAAGATAGTAATAAATATAATGTATAAATAACAATTTCAACTATTAACAATTCCATAAAAAGATTTACCAAATTAGTTAAGCGTTAGTACGAGGATACTAATTTGTACAACTTAGATTGAAACAAAAGCATTATATCTGTATTGAAATTGAAGTTACTAAGATAAAAACAAAATGACACAGAATAATAAAAGTGTCAGGTGTAGTGTTAACTTTATTTACTGTTAGGTGGTTTCAGGTGTATAGAGCATCGTTTTCGGGGAGGGGGATGGGGGGAGAGAGAGAGAGAGAGAGAGAGAGAGAGAGAGAGAGAGAGAGAGAGAGAGAGAGGGAGAGAGAGAGAGAGAGAGAGAGAGAGAGAGAGAGAGAGAGAGAGAGAGAGAGAGAGAGAGAGAGAGCACTCTTACATAACCAAAATTTCATAATACATTATCTATGCTTGTCTCTATGTGGTTTTTATTGGTGAGAATAATCATAACTGAGGTTGTCCTTCTATGGGTGGGTTAAATCACCATTCATCATATTATATTCAATAAAATACTACAGTTACAGATTAGTGCACAAGCTTTACCAACACAATTACAGTACGCTTATATGTCAATTTGTTACTTCCCTAGTTATTAAGTTTCGTTTTTTGTTGTTCGTAACCCGTATAAAACAGTAATAAAAAATCCAAAATAAATTTAAGTTACCGAGTAACTATAGCAATACCATAAACAAGAATAGTTAATTTTATGTTATTTAAAATTCACTTTTGCAACCTTATCTATAATGGACTAGGTATTTATAACCTACAGTTGAGTGTGCACAAAACTTAAATTTAAACAATAATATAAACTAAAATATATTGAAATATAATAAAAAATTTCAGGACAATTTTATTTACACCAATGATGCAATGTTTATTGACTAAGTCGGTTCTTTAATAAAAGTTCGATCAGCATTAATCATTATATACATCCCAGCTGAATATCTTGTCATACGTCTATATCGAGAAATCATTGCACTACTGTATATTATACACAATAGAGTAAAATTAGTTTAAATATTATTTAATATAATTTTATATTTAATTAGTTTGACTCTCGTGCGTTTCATCTTGGTTTATTTGGGATAAGCGCTGCAAAGTAAATAGAGGAGCAGTTTGAAACAATACAGTGAAAGGCAGGGAAGGGATTTATTGTAAGCGCTTTGACTGAGATAAGTCTTGTTTTGTGGCTCAGAGCAAGACTACTGATCTTACAACGCAGGCCCACACAGTCCTACCACATATCCTTACATCGCGATGATAGTTCCACTTCACACTTCTGCTGAAGGTTGCATAATACTTATAGTCATGTAACGATGCTATTGTAGGCTGTAGACAGAGTCACAGTGAAAGAAGGGGAGTTATTGTAAGCGCTCTAATATCTTCCGGCACACAGTACTATTACTATTATTTCATTGTAATTGCTTTATTGTACCAAATCCTCATCAGTGTTATATATTCTACACGTTTCTCTGTAAACATTTTTGTTTTATTACCTATTTAAAAAATTAATTGTACGTTAAAAATAAAAAATAGTTTTTCGAATGCTCTTTTGTGTATTACATTGTACACCTTAACCAATAAGAGAGATACAGTTATGGAACAAACTTTATTCAATTTATCACGTTAAAAAAAACATTATAAAAATTGCATTGGTCTCTAAATCTCTCTTCCCAAAGGCCCAGCAAATGATCATTTAACCTCGGGCACTAAATTGTGGGTGAAATCTTTTGCCGGTAACACTGCCCGAATCACTCTGTATATTTGAATGTTTGTCTGTGTGTTCTTTGTGGACTAAGAAAATATTTGACATATCACTATAAAAACTTTTATGTATTCCACGGAGAATGTGCTATACCCATTGATGTAACTCGCTACCAGGCGTTGCTGCAAAAAATTAAATTGTTACGCAATTACGAGACAGTTACTTATATTAAATAGCCAAACTCTATTTGAAGGCGCTAAGTTACGAAGTCCATTTGTCTTTAAAATAAATTTCTGCTTGAACTTAAGCTTGAGTGTTAGACCACTTTATAATAAAGTACATTTACGTGTACAAAGGCTATAAACATACCCTTTTGACACATTTTCTTGATTGTGGCAACAAGGTAAACTCTACATCGGCGTTGGAAATAAAATTCACTTGAATCAGTTGTGCCCCGATACGGGCAAAGTTTACGAAAATCGTGCGAAGCCGCGGGAAACAGCTAGTTTTGTTAAAATGAAAAGTAATTCAGTTTTATTTACTATACTAATGTAAAGGAATTTGTCTAAATAGTCTACTGTGCTAAATTGAAACATTACTAACTTGATTAGAATATGAAACCCCTTACTTAAATAAAATTAAAAATGACAATAGTTGTTTTGTATGTCTTGACAGAATAGGGTTCTTTACAAAGTAAATAAAACGTGCATAGATACACAATGGGCCCACAATTAAGCAGTTAAACATATGTGTATAATGGTACCCTATCCTCATTGAGACGGATTTTAAATGTTATTCCTGTCCAGCCTTATAAATTACTACGTCATGTAGATATTTTGGTCTTGTACAGTTTTCAGTCTTGTAAATTGTAAAGTGATACTGAAGATTGTCTAGGTCAATCTCCATTCACAGTAAAGCCTTTTAGGCTGTCTTTTACCAGGTTTTCCTTTAGTAAAGTTTTAAACTTGGCATTGATGTATGAGCCCTGGCTATCTAAAGGAAGGGTCACAGGGCTGGCCACGACTAAGGGCAATTTGACACCTTTACTTCAAAAAAATAATGCACTGGCTGTATCACTGAAGAAAGATACGTGAAATACTGTCAAAGTTCTGTTTCGAGGATATCACTTCGGTAACTACGACATGAAACGACAACGGTAGAAGGTGGTGTATGGTTATGGGCTCGGTATATTTATTTACGAGCTTCAGGGTTTATCCCGGTCCCAAGACATGGATCTTCTGGGGAATACTCTAAAGTTGACAATCAGCAACTTCTCATAGGATGTATTGCCAGCTCATACTTGTAATTCTGGAGAAGTACATACACAAATCTCATAGGTGAGTCTCTCCTTTTGTCACCAAAACTCATACTCGTAATGCTGGGGAAGTACATACACAAATCTCACAGGTGAGTCTCTCCTTTTGTCACCAAAACTCATACTCGTAATGCTGGGGAAGTACATACACAAATCTCATAGGTGAGTCTCTCCTTTTGTCACCAAAACTCATACTCGTAATGCTGGGGAAGTACATACACAAATCTCATAGGTGAGTCTCTCCTTTTGTCACCAAAATTGAACACATAATGTTGCCAGCTTCCCCACATTAGTCCTATATTCGGGTAATAGGAGGGAAGTTATCGACACTATGCTCGAGGATCATTGGGATTCGATCCAATCAAAAATATGTCTACGATTACAGGTACTTTTTTTAATGTACAATGTAAGGTTATTGCTCCTTGCAAACTGGACGTCATGCAAACTGGATCTAGAGAGCAGAATCAGTAGGTGTGGGAGTAACAACTGTTGTAGATTTATACCAACCTCCGTCTGACATGCAAGGCGAATGTTACTTGCAAACTGGACGTCATGCAAACTGGATCTAGAGAGCAGAATCAGTAGGTGTGGGAGTAACAACTGTTGTAGATTTATACCAACCTCCATCTGACATGCAAGGCGAATGTTACTTGCAAACTGGACGTCATGCAAACTGGATCTAGAGAGCAGGATCAGAATGTGTAAGAGTAACAACTGTTGTACATTTATACCGACCTCCATCTGACATGCAAAGCGAATGTTACTTGCAAACTGGACGTCATGCAAACTGGATCTAGAGAGTAGGATCAGAAGGTGTGGGAGTAACAACTGTTGTAGATTTATATCGACCTCCATCTGACATGCAAGGCGAATGTTACTTACAAACTGGACGTCATGTAATCTGGATCTAGAGAGTAGGATCAGAAGGTGTGGGAGTAACAACTGTTGTTGATTTATACCAGCCTCCATCTGACATGAAATGCGAATGTTACTTGCAAACTGGATCTAGAGAGTAGGATCAGAAGGTGTGGGAGTAACAACTGTTGTAGATTTATATCGACCTCCATCTGACATGCAAGGCGAATGTTACTTACAAACTGGACGTCATGTAATCTGGATCTAGAGAGCAGAATCAGTAGGTGTGGGAGTAACAACTGGTGCAGATTTATACCAGCCTCCATCTGACATGAAATGCGAATGTTACTTGCAAACTGGATCTAGAGAGTAGGATCAGAAGGTGTGGGAGTAACAACTGTTGTAGATTTATATCGACCTCCATCTGACATGCAAGGCGAATGTTACTTACAAACTGGACGTCATGCAATCTGGATCTAGAGAGTAGGATCAGAAGGTGTGGGAGTAACAACTGTTGTTGATTTATATCGACCTCCATCTGACATGCAAGACGAATGTTACTTGCTATTATGACAACTGAGCATTGCGCAAAAGAAAGGTAGGTAGAACGGACACTAGATGGTGGACTGACGATCTACGTACCAAGGAGCACATGCTGGGAAATATAGATAATGCAAAGTTGCCTTACATTGGATCTATATCAACAATATATCACAAAATCCAATTTTTCAATCAAGAAATCAAAGCGAAAGGGGATATAGTTCACACAGGAGATGAATCATCTAAACACTGTGGTTCGATTACAGTACTGGTAAGTCCCTCGGCGAGCAGATCACTTTCGATCTGGAAGATGGATACGAGCTTCTCCTTAACATTCATTCTCTGGAGTTTGACATTCTTTACAACAGGGTTGGTAGGCCTGGCCTTCACAGATTGCCAGCAGTGTTGAAGATGAAGCTTGTATTGGCTACTATTAACTTAATTACATTGAAACACATAAACCAATACTTAACATTTTTATTTTTGTGAGGCCTTTCGATAGCAAGGCTGTCTTCGTAAATTTGATTTTAATAATAGTGAAACATATGTGATTTTAATATTAATTTGTCCTGTATGGCGTAGTATGTAAATATAAAAATTAAAATTAAATCATTACTGGAATTATACTATATAACTTTTGAATGTTATTTTTGCAACCTTCATGAAAGTAATATTCAATTTTGTATTGGTCCATCTTAAATCTTCTGTGTTTGTTTGATTTATGTAATATGATTCCCATGCATTTAAATATCTAGGTGTGTTAACTTGTTTGATTAGTTTTAGGGTTTTCTGTGATATAGTGTGTCCAGTATTGATACAGTGATGTGCGAAGGCCGATTTTTCTTTTTTGTTGCATTTAATGTGGGAGTAATATCCTTTATATCTTGTATGAAGTGTTCTTCTTGTCTGTCCAATACAAAGTGGACCAATACAAAATTCAATGTCACTTTTACGAAGGTTACAAAAATAACATTCAAAATGTATATATAGTATAATTCCAGTAATGATTTAATTTTAATTTTTTATTTACACACTACGCCACACAGGAAAAATTAATATTACAATCACATATGTTTAATGTATTTAAAATTGCCAGGAGTGTTTATGCAGTCCGTTCTTAATGTATATTCACACAATCTACCGATATATGTGATCTTCAGGACTTAGTTCAAGTGCCGGATGCTCGGATAATGGAATGGGAGCTTCAGCTCGGTTTGCTTAAAGGGACAGTCCGTTAATTTTATGGATTTTTATCTCGTAATGATGGAGTCGTAATAAAAATAGTTCACGCATGAACAGTCAGGTCCATAGCTGCCAATTGTGGAAATTAAGATTTACCCAGCCTCAGACTTCGAAAAACGCCAGACCCATCTGATAAGGACGTGCCTATTGAATTAATCTTTTCGCCTTCAATTGTGTCTACGCAATTTGAATTCACCCGCGCAACTTAGTAATCTTATTATTGCAGGCACTTAATTATATTTGTATCTAATGTACAGACTACCCTGTTTCTTTGACTAGCAGTATTTTATCAATTTTTATTGTGATATTAAAAAAGTATAATATAATATTGCAATGGTATTATCAGTCGGACAGGCAGGATCTGGTTTAATAGTGGGAAATCACAAATATAAATACAAATACATTTATTTTTGTATGGCAACTACAAGTTGTATGACAGTGTCAATATCTTACAGAGTTAATAGTTAAAAACAACGAGGGTTTTGGGTTTATTCAATGATAAAAGAAATCAGCTATAGAAAGGAATCCAATTAAGAGAATCATGGTTAAAGCGCAAATGTAATACATCTACGGTAATAACTCTCCCACTGCGTAAAAGCACCCTGCGTTGCCTCAATTTCAGCTCGAATTCCGATTTGTTTTGGATACAATTCAGGCAACCAGGAAGTCTCCAGAATAATTTGGCGCCAACATTAAGAGGCAAACCTGCAGCCAATGTTGACTGGATGCGGTGTCTGGTATTCGTATATTATCGTATGCATTGTGTCTTAAACAGGGCAATCTTAATAAAAGTAGTTCCCTTAACCAGAAAAAAGAACCTTGCATCTTTTTCTTGAGTTTGGGGGGGGGGTCACTCATATTGCTGTCTTTGAATTGGTCAGATATTTACGGTCAACTCTGGATTGCAGGCTTACGTTGATGGTTTCTTCAAGTAAACAAAATTAAATAAAGTACAAAGCGGTTATCCCTTATGACGTTCACATACATTTTTTGTTGGAACTTGGGCATGCAACCGGATATGGACCCTTTGGCTACGTTGTGCTTTGGCAAGACACCAAATATCCTATGGCTCGCTAGTCTGAACAAGGGCAGAATAAGCCACAGTCGAAGTCGAAAAAAAATTCAAAGGCTAGCCTTCTTATTGGTTACGAGATCTTTTATAAGAAGGCTTTGCTGTTGAGATGGTTCCAGAACTTTTACCATCAGATTGCATTTCATGCTAATGCATACAATTTCGACTACGAGTGAAGTTGACGAGCACTGAAAGTTTACCTCGCCCAATAGGGCCACCGCGCTATTTTAGCAATATTAGCGGTATATGGTACGGTACTTTCATGATGTCGGTCATAATGGTGAAAGAATCTCTCTTCTGGTAACTATCCGAACACGGGAAGATTGGAAAAAGAGAGGAAGGAATGTAATTGGGCTAAAAGGTATCCAGATGGCATTCTTATGGAATCCAAATCCTATTACATAGTTTATCTCAGAACAGTTGTTTGTGGGAGACCACCAATACACTGTCTTCCCGATATAAGCTGCCTTATCTACGCTGACATGGGACTGGCTAGGCGTTACCTTATCAACGGGTAGTGCCTTAATCAACAGCCTGACTTCTCTAAGCTCAACGGAATTTTACTTTAAGGCTGGAATGGTAATCGGTAATTTGACCGATTCCAGATAGTGATGGATATATACCCAATTTTATATATAGTCCGTATATCTTAGTTACGTTCCTGGCAATGTTGGTTTAGAAGACAGTGAAAATGCTGATTTATTATGACAAGAAATGACTCAACAATTTTCTTGGGCATGAAACAGCTTTTGGCATAAGTCAACAGTTTACCAAGTGGTAAAAAAAGTTTCAAAGACGAGCACTGTCATCGTAAAAAGAGTTTCTCTGTTTAGTATATTTGACAGAAACTAATTTTTTAAATCACCTACCTTGGTTCATGAAATTATTGATAAATATGATGAGAGACCTTCTGAAACAGCTAATTTATATAAAATAACGTTAAACCCATAATTTTGGAGTGTGAGAGGATTTATATTAGGGGATGAATCGTTCGGAACACCTCAGCCAAGTGAAGAATATGACGACAATAATTTCATTGTCAACCCATGTTCAACTCTAAGATCTCGTCAAACTGCTGGAGTAGGCATGCTCTACTAACAGCACCTGTAGGCTGTAGTAAGCTGAGGCTGGCGGGCTTAGGGTGGCTGGTAAGATTGTAGACCTTATGTCCCACCTTATAATAATATAATCTAACCTAGTTTACGTTAATTAGGCTTTTTTTTAATCGGTAGCAATCTTTAATTAAGCTTAACATTTTATAACACTTATCAGGATTAGTGGTACAGTCAATGAACTGTTCTGTATTTATATAACACGAATTCGGTTGAAATAGTTTGATCTGATTTGTTATAGCTTGTATTAAATATATGTTGAATAATTCTGAAGAACATTAATTTTGCACATAACAATTCACAGGTTGTTTAAATATAGTATTCTTAAACATATATATTACTACAAATATAGTGTTTTATTGTATTTTTTGTGCTAAGAACACACTGAGTAAATAAACTGGTTAAGACACCAGAAATGCAAATTACCACGAGGTTGCTAGCGTAGGTGTAACAATCGATAAATGGTTTAGTAACAGTATTAGTTGATAACCTCATTCTAATATGGTGGTATACTACTTCCGAGTGTGAAGTATTAAACTAAATATACGTCCAAGAGGTCTACCAGTGCTAAGATACCTATTTGCCAAACCGGTTCAATATAGTTTCTACCGTCTCCAACAGAATGCGTTAGGTGGAAGTCCAAGAGGTCTAGCAGAGCTAGAGACGTATGTGCCAGAACTCTTTAACATAGTTTCTATGGTCTCCAACAGACTGCGTTAGGTGTAAGTCCAAAAGGTCTAGCAGAGCTAGAGACATATGTGCCAGAACTCTTTAATATAGTTTCTATGGTCTCCAACAGAATGCGTTAGGTGTAAGTCCAAGAGGTCTAGCAATGCTAACAGACCTATGTGCCAGAACTGTTTAATATAGTTTCTATGGTCTCCAACAGAATGCGTTTGGTGTACGTCCAAGAGGTCTAGCAGTGCTAACAGATACCTATGTGCCAGAACTGGTTCAATATAGTTTCTATGGTCTCCAACAGACTGCGTTAGGTGTACGTCCAAGAGGTCTAGCAGTGCTAACAGACCTATGTGCCAGAACTGTTTAATATAGTTTCTATAGTCTCCAACAGACTGCGTTAGGTGTAAGTCGAAGAGGTCTAGCAGTGCTAACAGACCTAAGTGCCCTTTCCCACTAATTCATCCCAGCAATTTAAGTAAAATATCTTATGGCACTTAGGTCTCTTAGCTTTGACTAAGATGTTGAATTTAGATCTTTCTGCAATAAGATCCACTTCATAATTTTATTGCTAAGCTATAAAAAAAGATAGCTTTTTATAACTTTATAACTGGTTCCATACTTGAAAGAAGAATTCATAAAAAAATATCTGTAGAGTATATTTTTGATGATTAAGAGTTTGTAAGGTTTTTTATTGCACCTGAAAAGATTGTGTTTTGGCACTTAGTACATTTAGATTTTCTAGTCTTCAAATGGTTTCATATAGAGTAGTTATAAATGTTCATTTTTAATTTGATGTAAAATAAATAACTTTAATTTAAACGACCATTGCCATAACTAAACGTATTAGACATTCTCCACTGGATCTCATATTTCAATATGTCACTTTTACAGTTATTTTACAGTGAACAACACACAAAAACATCGGGCTTTTCTCTATCAGCAATGGTTTAAAGTGCTTTAGGAAAAGAGGTAAAGCCGTCTCAATAAAATAAAAATACATAGTCTTTATTGTGGGACAAGACTTTATTTACGAAGTTGAAGAATCAAGAGCACTAAAAATCAGTATCGGGATTTTCTCTCTTAGGAAAAATATTGTTGGAACAAAAGAGCCGATAAAAGCAATCTGCCGAGATCAAACGGATCTTGTAAGCCCCAAGAACACAAAAGGATGTAAATTCTAATGTCTGATGTAGTTTTCTTGTCATGCATCATTCATGTAGCGCTCGTATGTTTTCAAAAGATAAAAGTCAATCCAGTTAAAAAACGCCTTTTGTTCAGTTTAAACTAAATTAAATGAATATAACATATTTTTAAAACATAATTTAAATCAGCTAAAATGGTATCACTGTAAAGATTATTCCATATAAAGCATGGAACAATGGGATTTGTCTAACTGTACTTGGCTAGTAAAATTTAGCCATTAATCAGATCTATCTGTGTATTGTTGTGAATGTATAATATTTTGGTGCCTCTGCGATACTGCTTTGTTTAATAGAATCCTTGTCCTTACACAGGGGTTTGGGAACTTGTAGAATTAGGAGATGTCCCATTTGATTTTAATATTTATCAATTACATTCACTGAAACTGGGCCAACATAATGATCACTAACGCAAATTTTAAGTTGTTAAAAAGGAAAAATATACCCATTCACTTGAAGAAAGTTAAAATCCTCGTTTGGAAAGGATTCTATATTTGGTAAACTTATAGCGATCCTGTCTGCTGGCTGTTAGCTCTTAGCCCTAACTTTACCTGGTGAAATAAGACATTCTTTACCTTTTTACCTTATTACACAGGGCAACAATTAAGTCTTAGGACGGTTTTATGAATTTAAAATAAAAAGAGATATCATAACCAAATGTTTCCTATCGTTACTAGTAATGGTAAGCTACATTTTTTTACATGGTTATCTGATGTCTCGTTTGGGGGACGGTCGATCGAGGGTAAGAAGAAAATATTTAATGACAGCCTATGTTGAGTTGTACTTGCTGTACAGTTTAAAGATCTAGTTGAACTGAAAACAGTGCCGAAAGCCGGACATCAAAAGGTTTCTAGATTCGGAAGATATCTATGTTTAAAGTTTAAAAAATATTGAATACATTGTACATAAGAAATAACTAATACTGTACCTGTTAAAAGTTGAAGGGAATACTTATTTGAGTCAACTAATTTCAAACTAGGTGTTCAAAACGTCCCCAAAGGTGACATGCAATCACCGCGTCCGCAGAAAAGTAGATTACTATAAACCGGTGACGGTAGGCCAAATTTGGTTGTGATATCTCTCGTGTTTCTAAGACCTAGTTGTTATTCTGTGTAAAGGTGGGTTGAAATCATATAGGTGAACCTACAATACAGGAAAATATAATTTAACGACTGATTTCCTCTCAAGTGTGTTTACAGAGGACTATGACGTGAAAAAAGACTCGCTTGTCATTAATCACATTGTTTAACGCAATGATATATATTGTTTAAAGGTTGTGAAGGTATAATTTCTAGTTGGGTTACTATAATTTTAACACATTCGATGAAGACATTGTCATCAGAAGAGTCTGAAAATCTTATACAGGTTACATTTTACGAGTATATTAAAACTGTTAAACTTCCCGGATTGTGAAATATACCTTTACTAGGACCATTGCAAGTACAGAATAACAAGCTCCTGAAGTGTGTACTATTTATGTACGACAATAAATAAATACATTACTGCAGTTAAATATAATTGGACAATACAAATTTATGCTTGTAAAAACCACAAGATGCTTTGATCAAATTCTGTGTTTATTTTGAGTGAAAATTAGGAAAGGCTGTTTTTGTAAGAAGTTCTGTTGACTAAAAACGTGACTTGTTACTTAAAACTCAAACTCGACTGAGGATTTAAAACGTTAAAAAATTAATTTAGCAGAAAACGTTTAACTTATATTCATAAATTAGACCTAAATACCAAATTACATACATTTTAAGTTTTCCATCTTACAAAACAAGTTTAGTGGTTTCCATATTATAAATTAAACGATTAAAGAAAACATTTAACGATAATTTTTTACATATGCAGTTTTCAATAATTTGTTGAAAATTTAAGAGTTATTAGACAAAAATGTTAAACCCTTTAAAGTAGTATTTGGACATAACTTGCTTTAAGAAATGCGCGGTTTTGTATATACAAATTTCCACATGGGTTGTTAAAAAGATAAGAATAACCTGTTCACACATGAATACCAATGTCGATCAAAAGCGGTTCAGCGATAAAGTTGTGAATTTATTTACACGGCTACAGCAAATTGTAAAAAGGTTGTTTATAAAAGCGGAATTTCCCTTTTTTCTAACTTTTATGTACAGAAAATAAAATTAAATGCACTAAAATAACAAAATTTAGAAAGAGTTGTGTTCAAATTACCAAATTTGATAAAAACATATCAAAAAAGTAGCTTTACTTCAAACGCTAAAATAGTTTAAACATACAATTTCAATACTTGAATTTATCATACATTATAATTAGAAGTGATGTCATTACGTCGGTAAAATGATTAAATACTTCAGATTAAATAAACTTCTGTTTGCAAGAAAAGGCTGTTGGAAAACAGAGCATTACGGGAGCTTATGGATTGTACAAAAGGAGCTTGAAAGAGATTTACAGGGAGTCCATTTTACTCAACCGTTCCCCACAATGGGCTGAGGGGAGCGGGGATTGAGGTTCCTCAATAAATATTAAGATTATCATGAATGAGTTTTCAACCAAAAGTTTAACATTTCTGTGTAATTACGAGTGCTGTAATGAAGTTTTTACTCCTATGTTCTCGTAGAATCCATACAAAATAATTAAAGTTATGCACAAATTACCATTTAATGGTTTAGATGGTGGATATTTAAAACGCTAATGGTATATTGTGAATTGTACAATCTTATAGTGTTAATCCTAAACTCAAAGTTGTCCAGAACGATATTTTTGAAATGAAATTGTCTAAAATTGGAGTTATTTAAAGACTATTGAGATACTTTTTTTGAAGTTTATTTTTGACGATGGAAGGATTGTGAAGGAAACACGATTTTTCCGGACATTTGCCATCGTCTAGTCATACAAAAATCAGTAGCACTACGTTTCGAGATCTGCAATCTGATCTCTTCTTCAGGCAATAACTAACCCTACACATTATTACAAACTAGGTTAAAATAAACAAATCATACCAGAGCATTGTGACACGCGTAAGTCAGGAATCACAACTACAATGTTGTGTGTCAACTTCACTAACTCTAAAACACGCACTACAAACTATTACCATTAACTACTATTACTATTAATTTTACTATTGAGTTTTAGAGTATCATTGGTTGGTGTTGTCGGAGTTTGATTTTTAAGATTTTTTTTAAAGTTACGGGACTTTGAAAATTTTCAATTTTACTCTGTCTAGTGTAACTATGGCCATGTCTTCAGATATATTAATTCAGCATATACGTTATTCTTAAGTTCTTGGTTTTTATTTAAATATTTTGCTTTATTTGGAAATAAGTGTTATCGAACGACTTTCCATCCCCCACCAGCCCAAGAATAAAAAAATTGCTTTTCATAAAGTTCGCCTACTTGCGTGTGTGCTATACTAGTGTATTGTGTCACCGCCAATATTGACCACTCAAATACAGGATTAATTTGTGTTACTAATAAATCTGAAATACGTTTTAGAGACATAATTTAACCAGGGATATAAATTGACCAAAACATTATTAAATTTAATCGTACCATCATCGTGGAGCAAAACAAACCACCAATGGGTTTAAACAACCGTGTGTTCAGTTGACCAGGGTCGTAAGTTAAGTGGAGTATTAATGTAATATGTAAACTTTGTGATTTACTAGAACGAGATATTTGGTATACCAAGTGATAATTTTTAAGGTTTAAGTGTGATAAGTTGACCATAAGGTTATACCCACCTGGAGGAAGTTAACTAGTTTTATTTTCAGACAGTTAATGTTCATCCATTCAAACCAAAAGTTAGCCTAACTGTGACGAAAATACTAAATGTTTCTACGTGTTTACTTGTATAGTAGTATAATTAATTAAGTAACAGTTTGAGTTAGTTACCAGGCGAGATAAACCGGTTTCAAGATGACTAGATAACAAATTAAGTTGATGAAAGGAGTGAAGTTTAACCACTGATAGATTGAAAAGTGGCTTGTTTTGTGGAGGAATTGATTTAACAAAATGGGGTTTTTTCTGAGATGTTTAACTAACCAAGAATTAGATTTTTCAAAACGATCTGGAAGTTGTATTGGAATCTATGCTCTTCGTCTTGTAGCGAGTGCTGGTGTGTGATGTGTATTGTGATCCTCGTACTTGAAATTTGTACTCGGGACATGCATTATGTGCAGTGACAACGCCTGGACTTTACTCCAAGCAGCTTTTGGGTATTATTGAACCCTTTTCTTTCCCTTCTTTACATCTTTATGTTCTTTATTGACGTGACAACGTCTTAAATTAGGTTGCGGCTCGGAGTCACTCATGAAAAAGTGTAACGCCCGGTAACGTTACGATGCCCGTCCAGTGGGTCCGCCGCACGGGATCCGCACGGGATAAAGCAGATAACTGTGGGTCCGCCGCACGGGATAAAGCAGATAACTATGTTTATTCGTGAAAATGTGGAGTGCTTAGATTCGTCATTTACAACAACTACAACAATAAAGGTAAATAATTGTACACTGATATTTCATTATCGTAAACTATGATTGATTGATTAATTGTTAGATTGACACAAAAGTTGAGAAACTGAGTTTATAGGTTATGTCATACTATTGACAAATGTTTATAGTGTTAAGTAAATTATTAGTTTAAATCACTCTGCAATCAATCGTAATTCAGTCGATTGAGAAGAAACAGCGCGTATTGCTAGTCAAACATTTAAAATAACAAATTATAACCTCTAACCTGTCATAACAGTGCGACCAAACAAACGAACTAAACCGACCAATCACCACGCGCGGAGTTAGAATTTAACTGTGTTTAGCAAGAATTTCAAATTCCAATTTTAGTAAATGTTTTATTCAACTTTACCATTTACAATAACAAATTTTAATTAATTTCAAATTATGTACAATGTTTTAGTAAACAAAATAAATGTTATAGTTAAAATTTGTGCAATTCTTATTTTCATTCAATTCCTTGTTCCTATTGTGCAATTTAATAATATTCATATCAATAAATATTCTACCGAGAAAAAGACGTTGTCACGTAAAATCTTCGCCCGTAAAACCGACTTTACAGGCAACCATAATTTTTTTTTTTATACATATTTATATCTCCCCCACTTGACGAAGAGGATAGATTCCAATCCTAAAACGTTGTATTATACCATTTATAAGCAATAACGATGAACATACACTTTTGCCAAAATATTAAATTACCTAGGAAGTAGGCTAAGCCGGTGGTTTGAGGCGTTAGGTTGCCCTCATGGAAAATAATGTTAGCCAGGAGAATAAGTTAGGTAGGGTTAACTTAGTAAGAGTTGGAGTTAGCTAAGAGGTAAAGTAGAGCGCTGGCCTGGTGGGCGAAGTTGACCAGACTTACGATTGATCAGATTCTTATATTGTGGCACATGCGTGCTACCTTTGTCCACGTTAAAAAATTCTTCTTTATTACAACAGAAGAGAGATAACCTAGTTCTAATTTTCGTTTGGGGTTAGTAAGTTGTAAATATACCAAAAGCTTGAGTTGGCTCGAATATGAGTTTGACCAGTGGTCTGGACATCACGTCGTTGAAAAGTTCCAAAATAACTTTCCACTTACAAATAAACTGACACTTTTCATTTGTGAATATTATAATTTTTGGTACAAATTGTAATGATATGTATCAAGTGCCGTGTATGTATTAAAACAGTGTAAGTAATAAGCTAATTTTGAGCTATGGAACACTTCAAGTTATCCATCGAATATTTTGTAACAAGTTATAGCAATCTCTTCCGTCTATGTCCTCCTCTACGATGGATCTAACATTGATAGCCCAGGATGAGACAAATGCACGATTGGTTTATGGCTTGTGTTCCATAGGTAAAAACTACGTCTGCCGTCAACCACAAAACCATCACTTGCACTCATCTCATATTTCGACAAAGTTCTAGCCTGCATAGATCAATGATGAAGTTGTTCTGAATTTTTCTTGACAGCATGGAAAAATTTCGTAGTAGATGCAATAGTTGCATTTATATTTTCTATTCATATATCCTTAGATTAAGACCAGTCCATGCCGGCAATAAGACTGCACAAATGTCTAATTTTAAAGTCGTAGCGAGTGGTTTCTGTGAGCTCTTTATGGAAGAAAGACGTCAATATATAACACATTGCACATTGGAGTGCCGATGACCAAGCGGTCTAAGACGCCGGACTTTGGATTTGAGTTTTTTTTGTTCTCTTGGGACAAGAATATTATAAATTGCACTTAGTCATATAAGGAACTTAGCGCTGCTTCAGTAATGACAGGATATTCAGGATGGGTAAGGTTTAGGTGGTAGGGGCTGCCTCCTATCGAGAGCCATGAGGAAATATTAGGGCACTAATTTCAAAGTCATGTCCCCCCCGGAAGGAGGGGAGGCCAGCTCTGAACCAACCTCTCCCGTCAAATCAGACAGGGGTGGTACACCCTTGTTGAGGCTAACAAGAACCTCTGATACTTAGGGAACAAACCCCACCAAACTCCAACAGTAATCTCCCACAGTAGACTAGACCTATCGAATTGCCCTTGCACCCCAGAATCTCGACATTTGCGGTTAGGGCCTACTGATGTGCTGCTCCTGGACATCCATAAGGTTTCCAATATTGAAGTTACACATCGGTTTTTGCTTTACCCAGTGGTAGGTTCAACTGGAAGGTATAAACCAGCCAGATGTGATCCCTGCTGGGTTTAGATTTGAGTTACGAGATAGTGCAGGTTCAAATCCTATATGTGCCTGTAGCACTTATTATCAGTACCATCGATGTTAGATATGATCCTCCCACAGACTAGTGGCCCATGAGGACGGACAGAATAAGGTTGAAAAAGGTATCGACCTCTTCTTTTTAATAATAAAAAACACTTTTTATATGCAGTGTTTGTATTCTGGGAGGTGGGCCAACCGGTCCCGTCATGTATTATAGTAACACTTTCATTTTAAGGTTACAGTTCGTGTGTTTTCTTGGGACTAATAACACCGACTCCATCTATTGAATTATAAAAAAATTGCATTTTCTAGTATTAGATTTTTTACTCCTGG
The DNA here is from genome assembly GCF_021130785.1 of Homalodisca vitripennis. Taxonomy (NCBI): domain Eukaryota; kingdom Metazoa; phylum Arthropoda; class Insecta; order Hemiptera; family Cicadellidae; genus Homalodisca; species Homalodisca vitripennis. Next base: position 14,806,781 of record NC_060215.1, on the reverse strand, counting down.
ATGATTCAAAAGTAAGACTTGCTTGGTGTAATAGAGAACTATTGAAATTCGTGAATTCCGGAATACGACCGGACTATCTATTAAATGATCCAAACTTCAAACTGAATTTTCAATGTCTATTGGGAGAGTTACCATGAAGTTAAACTATAGTCTGTTTCTTTTGGGAGACAGCGATCAGGATAGCCATTGAATTATATAAAAGTTGACTCTTTCAGATTACAGAATGACGTCCAATGTATACCATCAGGTAGTTGGATTTAATCGATAAAACTTGTTCACTGGTATTGTGCTTCATTTACAGCATAAAATGGTGGTGATTACTTCAAAAACAAGGTCTTGCAAAAATTAATACACCTTTTTGAAAAATGATAAAGTTCTCTTTAACTAGTACCTTAATATTCTGTGAAATGTAAAGAAATTTAAAACTTCTATAAACGAAAAATTTTACTAAATAAAAAAATACGCCCACACTGTACAAAATAAACAAAAACCAGTCAAGACTGAATTTAAATGTTTTTAAATCAAATCAAATGTCCTTTCAAAACAATTACATTCAAAATAAAGAATATATCATTATGTTATTCAAATATTCTAAATGTTTTATTTAAATCTAATCTTTACTGATAATTTTTTGTTGAAGTTTGTTATTGATACTAGAAAATTTGAAATAATAATAGGATTTTGGATATTTCCAATCGTTATACGTTAAAAAAAAAATAATATTTGACGTACAAAATACACTATTATCAATTTTAGTTTATTATGTGGCATGTTCATCACCACATTTCGTTAATTTTAAACATTTTGTGTACATGTCTTATGGACCGAGAACGAGGATGGAATTACATTTTCGAAACGCAATGTACTATTTTTTTTAAGAAACAACAACGGCAAACGTCCGAAATCTTATTATCCTTTTCTTCGACGCGGTTCTAGTGCTTTTCAGGAGCCCATCAAGGTAACTTTTCTGTGTGATCTTTAGCAAAGCCTATCACTCGTGGAGCTGGAAAAATACATTTCTGTCTGTCTGTATCTGCACTTCTGTCTACCTTATGATATCTCAAAAACGAACTGACTATAGACTGAATTGTGCATGAAGTACTTATGTGTGAGGAACACTAAGTTCGATTAATGTGTGTCATTGCATGCCATTTGGCTGAGCGTTATCGAATATCTTTTAATTGGTCTTATGGGTAACTACGATGGCAAAGAAAAAATAGCAGAATAAATAGATTTTTAAACAAACCCCATACACCCATAAGAGATTTAAACATATAACATATTATAACATGTAGCCTGTACCAACCAACAAATACAATAGTGACTCGGCGTGTAGACTTTGAACATTTAAACATTTATATGAAACCTAATTTAATAAAAATACTCGTATATCTGAATGTATCATGCTGTAAGATACGCCGAGAAAGATGTCATATGTAGATTTTAAACATTGCATAGAACTTCACTTCTAAAAGAATGAGTTCCCATAGAAATCACCATATCCTTCATTTTCGTATCAACTGTTTTTTTTTTTATATAGTTGTCTTTCGGTATATCTGTTCACAGGACATCTCTAGAATGAAATAATCTATAGTGCTAAAAGTGCTACGGGCACAGACAAGATTCAACCTACGCTATCCATAACTGAAACCCAAAGTCCAACGCCTCTGACTACTCGGACATCCGCATTCCCACTCTATATTTAAAGTATATCCTGGATTTCTTTCATCAGATTGTTTAAATTTAATAAATCTTCCCGAAAAACAGGAAACCCTGGGCAATATTTGTAGCGTGCATTTTTATTTATATTTGTTTACAGAGGAAAGGCACGTACAAATTCAAACGCTGAAAGTGTAATGTGGAATTTCATAACTACCTAAGTCCAAATTGTTAAAGTGGTCATTTATATCCTTATAAATGAAACATACACACAAGCACTGACGTAACCGCAAAAACGTCGTAAACAGCAACTTCTATACAATGAAATAATCTATAGATTTAGAAATGTTGCATGCAACCTCTGCGGAGCCTGTTACGTCATCTGGTGTGGCGTACTTATACTTTACCTATATAATTGTACTTTGGTGTACGATAAAGCAGCTACTGAAGATGTTCCTCTGTTTTTGTAGAATGATTAAGCGATAAATAAGAATGACTCTTCACTCCGTGTAATTCTTTATATTTGATGGCAATAATAATTATCTTTGATGGGTTAAAAACGTAAATGCTTCCAGGCTTATCGAATGAAGCTGATATTACAGACAATCAATCGGCGTTACTCCGGATTAGTAGCCTTCAGCATGGCACTCAATCAGAATAATATATTTAGCTCGTGTTTCATCAAGCGAAGCTGCACTCGACACTGCTAACAGAATATTTGACTAGTCAAGGACCACACATGTACCGAGAAGGCACGTCAATATTGGTCAGTTTGCCTGTTACAACTAAACCTCACGTCAGGGATAGCTCACTTTAGCTCACAAAGTGTGTTATTAATGAGTTAAGTTACATGTCAGTTGAATTTATTATAATTGATCACATCAGTTTTGAATGCTTCATGTACTCGTATATTTGTCTTAAAGTATGCACGTCAATATTGGTCAGTTTGCCTGTTACAACTAAACCTCACGTCAGGGATAGCTCACTTTAGCTCACAAAGTGTGTTATTAATGAGTTAAGTTACGTGTCAGTCGAATTCATTATAATTGATCATATCAGTTTTGAATGCTTCATGTACTCGTATATTTGCCTTAAAGTAAAGCTAAGATATATGACATGGCCAAAGAGATGTTTTAAGGAACATCGCCATCTAATTGAGAATTATGATGACATATTGATTATGGTATCTAGACCTTGTAACATCTAATCTTAGATAATCTAGATGACAAGGTAGATTTTTATTCTATAGAATACAGTATGTGCATTCCCCTTACGTGGTTCCCTTTTTATCCACTGGTTCTGATATTAATGCTGAAGGATGGAGCTTCTACAAAAAATTTAGTGTTGATTTTGATGGCCAAGACCAGTCTTTGACTGAAAACTCATTAAATGTTGTTTTCTCGATGAGTATAAAGTGGACAACAACATAGAAGCAAATGTTTGTTTGTTGAAAAAGCACATTTCTGTTTTTATATGTGACATTTGCCAGGTTTACACAGTCCTATCGGTGTTTTAGACAGTTTAAAAAACATTATCTTACTAACATAAAACGGTTTACTACGGAAAGTTCTCGCCATATTTTCATTGTTTTTCCAATAAAGACACTCCAATAAAACAACTGATGTAACAGCTGATAGTGTACTGTAATAAAAGGGCATGTATACGACATATTGAATTATAGTATTATAGGAATTTCTTTGGTATCGGCATACTTGTTTTGGTATTTACATTTATTTCCTCTGAAAGTATTGTTATTTATTAATACAAATCATAAATAAATATTCCCAATATAAATAATAAAATAACATAAAATGAAAACAACAAGCTATTACCAGATCCGATATTATCAATGTTTAGTTATGAATGAAAAGTTCGGTAATATATTATAAATCGTATTAAAACTATAGAATTTGAAATTCTTCAACTAAAAATTTATTTTTTAATGTTATCGCAAATTCTGTTACATGTCTTAGAAAATGAAAGCAAAATATAAACATTATTGCTGAAAATATAATAACAAATGTACTTATATACAAACAAAGACATATTCGAAGTGTGAAAGATTTACGTTTTTACATCATGAAGTAACAAATGTCGTCATATTTAAGCATTTAAACTATTAGAATTTAAGAAGAAGAAATAATCATATTTAGGAGAAATATAATACAAACAATATTTGTCACACTAAAAAAAATAAAAAATAAAAAAAAATAAAAAAAAAAAATAAAAAAATACACTAACTTTTCTTATAGGCGGATTTAATAGAATTTATAATATAAACAACAGAGTTTCTTTTTAAATTTATAAAACATTAAATTAGTCGATATTCTGACATATTTATAATGATATGATTGATATGTAGTTGCATTTCCTTTATTTAAAAGTGTTTAGTAAAACACAATTTTTTTAATTAATTACCATTAAACAATATAATTTGTACCTCTTAAAGACTGGAAATTAACTAAAAATTCCTCTTATAATGTGAGTTTCAAGTAGTATTTAAGAAATAACGTATTTATGCGTAAATTGACTACACTTAAATCCTTCAAAAAGCTATGAGTCGATTTCTTACAGACATACCGATGAGTTCTACAACGATTGTATGTCTTGAAATACCTTCCTGGTAAAATACAGTGATTAGGGAGCTTTGTTTGGGTACAACTGTGTTTGAGGGATTTGTGAGCAACTAATTAATTAACCGTTAATCCACAGTGAGGGCAATCAGCTGAATAACGTGGTGGATTAACACGCGGACGTCACTTCGCGTTGGCTTTACGCTGGCTTACGCGTACAACCGTCCCTCTTCCAATTTTTTAAGAAATATATTTAACGATTTTATAACAGCATTCAGCGGTTCACCTTTTACTATATGCACAAATTAATGTATACTTTAATCTCAACTATTTCTCTTGGCCTCTAGACGCATGAGTGTCTCTGAATTATATCGTATTTCAACTTGAAAAAAGACAAATGTCTCTAAAATATAGAGGAAGGTTAGTGACAACGGTTTCACATTCTGGAGTGCTGGCCAACACGGCCTCCCTGTTAAATTTCTATACTATCATTCGACTACTTCTTTTGAAACATTTACATTATTGAAAAGTTTGCTTTAGCCAATTCGTAGGAAAGGTGTAAAGTAGACTACCCCATAATATGCGGTCATCAGTATCCAATTCAAACAATATTCGGACATATTCCTCAGAAAATAAATTCCTGAGGATAACTTACAACAAGACTGTATCTATGACAGTTCAAAGTAAACCAAGGAACTTTATTGACTGGACTTCGATTTCAGCTTCTTCCATCATGACTTTTGGACGATAACATGAATCTGTTTAACGGAAATAAAATTGTATAAATGTTGAATTTACTGGATTTTATTCGAAACTGAGCTCATAAAACTGAAATAAACTGTTAAGTTTAATAAGTCTCGGCTCTTTGGGTTTTATAATAATTATAAAATTATTCTCAATGAAACAGAGATTTACGTTGTCAGTGTACTGGACGAGTAGCCCATGGTGTACTGATTAACTAAAATCATTCGCCTATATCAGAAAGAGTAGATCACTAAGCGTGAAGCCCTGGAGGACCCCATAATTCCCCCCCCCCCCCCCCTTTTCCCTCGATCGAACGTCTGATGAGGTGAGGATTAGTTTGTGATAGGATAAGGACGTGATTCCATTATCTGTTGACAGCGGTTTAGCAACGGGTTGTGTCACATTTCACAACTGAGTAAGACAGACCAAGTCCTTGCCTTTAACTGAAAACCACGGTAAGAATATCGTGATGTAACTATTATTAATTATTCAAAAGACGAGGATGAATTCATTACCTAATAAGAGCGGTAAAGCACGAGTTGTATCACTATTTCGCGACTTGATAAAATCCTTAGTAAGCTAGGGATAAAGTAATGAAGCCAGGATTTATATGAGATAAATAAGGATGGGGCCTTTTACTGGTTTTCTGTGAGCAAACGTCTGACCCACGTCTGAGTCATGTGTCTGAACAAAGCCCGTTTGTAACTGAAAACCAGAGTAAGCTAGGGATCAAGTGATGAGACAAGGATTAATTTGTGATAAGAACAGAACGTGACCCCATTATATGTTGACAGTCGTACAACCCTAAGCAGCATTTCACTGCAGAATCTCGTTCCACTGTTAACATATCACCTAGAATAAGACACGGATTTGGTCAACTACTTATGGTGATGTTAGGTCGTAGGATTTAGTTCAAATAAGAGTTGTGTCTTTAAGATTACAATTTTCAATTCACAGAAAATATTTCTCCTAATGTGCATAAAGGTCACCAAAGCTTTTAATATTCACGTAATCAGTATATGTTAAGCTTTAGTCATTACGATTCAACTCAACTGAGTACAATTATTTTACATTGAAAAACATGATTTACTGAACCTAATTTTTAAGGAAGAAATGTACCTAGAATATCGGAATAAATTTTGACAAAGCTATATTCGTATACAGTGTAATTTTAGAATTACAACACATAACGAAATATTACATTGTGTTTTAAAGACATGCGTTTTTCCTTTCCTTTAGACCACTACCAACGCTTGACAGTAAGTTCTAGTTGGGTCCTTGCCAGCTGGTAATGGAGATAATGGACACGAGGATACCAATCTCCCCTTACATCTTCAAACACTGTTAATGTTCCACTATATGAACTTACACCAGTACGTCCAGACGTACAGCAACTTCTATACCACTAGTATAGCCTCGCGTGTTGTGTGTCTCGATGATAGGCTATGCGCTGCTACAAAAGCTGACGTTAGCTAGGTTCTGGAATCTCAACCTGTTGATGGTGTTGTTACAGGATGACCTAGTTCAGTACAATCCTTGTCAAATACGGGTAAACATCCAAAATATGTTATAACGTAAAACGTGCTTCGTAAAGATGTTACAAACTTAAATTTTCAGGATTTAATTTTGACACTGGTTTTCTACTGCCGTTAATGACATATTCGTGACTGATTACTGCATACAAGAGTATTTGATTTATATGATCAATTTGACTAGTTAATTAAGTTTACCATAGATATAGCTTGAACTTCATCTCTCTTACATCTCTGATCGATGTTTCTGTCCGACTAAAGAAGATAAAGTTTCAGAAATTAAATAGAAACCTTAACAACCTTATATCTATTGGTTGGGGTGGTTGGTACTCCTACTTCTGTCGGCCCAATATCCGAACCGCTGGATTTAGTTATTTAGCTCCAGACATTTTTGTAATAATTTTAACTAAACTGACATTGATGTTACTTTAATGTCTGTAGCAGAACATGAAATACGATATTACTCTAAAGTAAGAAGGTAACTGAAGCAATCTTTTGAAAAAATGTTTTTTTTTTTTTTTAATTTTGACCAAACTGTCAAAAGTGCTATGGGACAATAGTTTACAAAGTCTGTTTTGTTATTATTTCTACGACATATTTCATAACACTGTATTTTCTTTGTAACCCCTTTTCATGTTGCTGTCTGCATGAATATAAATAATGAAATATTTACCCAAACAAAACTCGTCAATCTATTTTAAATATTCGTAATGTTTCACCTCGAGAACAGAACTCGAGCTGAGCCCCAAAATTGACACCGCCTGCACTTGAGTATATCAAATGATAACTACTGTACTAACTAATAAGAATTAATTATTTTCTCAAACAACTACAAAAAGACAAAACAACAGGACAACAGACAAGATCAAACAACTCGTAATCCACGACAGGCCAGGCTTTATAAACCCTCTCCACCTGAGTAATATATCTGATTTGAGATCTCGAAACGTAGTGTTACTGTTTTCTGCTTCGCTACAAATATGTGAAACCACCGGTTGCCTTCACAATTATCAGCTGTGCACCTCTTTAACTTGTTGAAGCGTCGGGCATATTATTCTGCACCAAGGCTGTTTAATGAACTACCCTCTCATTTAAAAGCAAAAAATCGAGACAAACGTAAAAATTTCATTTAAACAGTTTCATTAATAAGGCATATCACACCGTTGATTAATTTTGAAACAAAAATTATATTAGGGGATCACTCTCGTGTATGAATCCCACAAGAATTGTCAAACTTGTGATACATTGTATTTTTATGGCGTTGTTGACAACAAACGTGTAAAGCAATAAGTTAAATTAAATTGGTTTATAAATTTAAAAAATTCAATTTAGTACTAAACTTGTGCTAAATTACTAAATATTTTCATACTATTAAAATGCTTAAAGATAAAAGAAATATTAGTATTATGTCATCCCGCTGAAAATAGAACTGTAATATATGTTAGATATTTGATATCTAATATTTTAAATATACTATATCGTGCTCGAATAGTGAAACAGAGCTACTGGTAACCTGTTAAAATTATAAAATTATGAAAGTTGTAATAAAAGTCCTCGTAATAATCGCGGTAAGTCAAAGATCACGAGTACCCAGATGTTAATCAAGGCAACAACGATTTCTTTCGGAAAAATAGAGGTGATTTTATTCACTGAGCGATTTGAGATCTGAGGGAAAGTATTTTTCGTCTCATCACATTGTATAGTGTGAGACTTAAAAGTTCAAAGTTAAATACTACTGCTACATTACTAAGCATTCCAACTACATCCCATATTAACATTCCAAAATTCGTTTAACATTCCAACTACCTCCCATATACGTTATTGGCTTTACTAAACATTCCAACTACCTCCCATACTACGTTACTGGCTTTACTAAACATTCCAACTACCTCCCATACTACATTACTGTCTACTAAATATTCCAACTACTTCCTATACACATTATTGCCTACGAAAAATAGCGTTATACTGTACAATATACTTCTTTGTGTAAAACCTGAGTAACGTTTATGGAATATTAATCACTCTAACTAATGAATAATATAAGCCCTGGAATATGGAAATAGTTAATAAGATAACGCTAACGTGTATTGGCGAGAATGTTTTGTATCCTTGTGTGAAACCTCAGTAACAATGTGATAGATATCACTAAAAAGAGGTAAATGTCAAAGGCTGGGAAATTCAGTTTTATAAAGCTAGTAATCAGCTAGAAAATTTGAGTATATTGATACAGGGTGTCGCAAAAACCATGGGACACTGTACATAGACAGAATATGGGCCTTGTGTGGACCATACAGTTAGTTATTTTCAACGTTTTTAGAATTTCACCTTGATTAAGATATATTTATCTATTGTATCTAATACTTCAAATTCATAACTGATAGGTTAATTTTGTAATGACTTTAAATTTAAATACATTCTAACATTGCAAATCGTGTTCTTATATGTTGCACCGCGACCACGCTAAAACTTATACAATAAATTTACACAAACATAACAAACAAAATCAGCCACTTAAAAACTGTTAAACAGGCAAAAAACATGTACATCCTCTGATTGAAATGTATGGTAAATTTATGTGGAAATCGCTTTATGACTATCGAACAGACGCATTCCAGTGATAATTTTTATTTATTTTTTCCTTATTATAGTATGTTTGGTTTAACAGTAAACATACATTATCTAAATTATTTGGTCTCATTTAGAATAATCATTTATGTCACTAAACCGTCTTCAATGACAGGTTTAAACGTTCCGGGTAATGTGCTTTTGTTAGTTTTCTATTACATTAGTTTTTTTTATTTTTGTTGAAATTTTACATGATGCAAAACTTACACTCTTACGGTCGATCTTTTCAAGATCACTAGTCAAGAAAGAGTTCTATGTTTTTACTGAAGATGACACCGGCCTCTGAGATTAACTACCGTTTTCCTTGAAGGAAGTCGATGAAATATTTGACTAACATAATCATAGAAGAACAAATTTATTAATACAGAATCAAAATCTTCCGGGTCCTTTACAGTGCACACGCTCTCTAATTCTATGGATTTATTAAACGTCTGTGTTTTGTTTTGTTTTTTTACTCATGATCTTCAAAACTGGTACAGTAGATGTAACGTCACTGGTTTTTAAATTTTTTACGTTTAAATAAGGCTAGCTGTTCTGTGGACCTTTCCGAAAACGTTTTCGGCCTTATTCTGCCCGTCCTCATGAGCCACTGGCCTGTACGAGGATCTCATCAAACAGAATAACGGGAGAGTCGATACAGTACAAGGTCGATGGTACTGATAAAAGCGCTACGGTCACAGACAGGATTTGAACCTGCGCTATCCCTAACTGAAACTCAAAGTCCAACGTCTTTGACTACTCAGACATCCGCATTCCCACTCTATATTTAAAATATATCCTGGATTTCTTTCATAAAATTGTTTAAATTTAATAAATCTTCCCGGAAAACAGGAAACCCTGAGTAATATTTTTAACGTGCATTTTTATTTAATATAGTATATACTTGAATATACTTTATACTTATCGGCTTACACTGACATTAAAAAAGCAAAAAGTATATATTGTATACACTGTCAAATTCAAATGGTGAAAAACGGGTGGGATTTTATAAAGAAAAGTACAAAACATGAATAGTCAACCGCATAGGACTTATACAATGAATAAAAATGTTAAGTTTGAGTAAAAAAACTAGTGAGGAAATTTAATTATGTAAGGGGATATATGTGTGTGTTCAGAGCATTTAAACTTTATTATAATCGCTAAACTTAGAGATGTATGAAATGGATGTAAATTAAGTAACTTATTACGACACTATCACAATATTTTATTAAGTTTTTGCAGTTTATTAAATTTCTTAGGTATGTTAGTTAATTATTTGAATGGCTTGACTTGTTCTAAACACAGTGTAAAGCTAAAATCCGTTTCTAAATAATAATTGTTATTTATTGACATATTTCAAGAACAAAAGTGACCCCGGCTCCACCACGGTATATTCACGTGTATGATTCTGACCCAACAGAATTACTTCTAATATTATACTGTATAGCAGGGACAAAATGTCTTTTAGAATATAGAATCCCTTGTAAGAAGTATTGTTGTAACACACGGTTTTATTAACTACAACATTTCAGGATCGTGCTTGATAATATTCTGTAAAGCGTGCGATAGTATTTACGCCTTTGATAAGAAACGGATAAAGAAAACCAAGAACATTTTTGGTTTTGATGAGGTACTGTAACTGAATTGTTTAATTAAGATGACATCCACTTTACGCCCAGGAAATTTTGAATAATATATAAAATACGTAGAAAAAGTACTTTGAAAATGCTTGAGTAAACAAATTTAGTTTTGAGCTTCTCACATTTAAAACTAGAAACAGATTTTCTCAGAGAATGAAATGTACAAATCATACGCTTATTTAAGTAAATATTAATTACGCTTTGTATTACCGGACGTTCAAAGTATTTTAAGATTGTATTGCATTATGTACTTTAAGTGAAACTCACACTATATCCAGACAAAAGAATCAATTACACAGCATTTGACCGATCCACCCGGGTAACTACATGAGAGTCAACAATATAGACGTTCTTCACCAAGTTTGATTTGGAAAGATAAATGGTTTCTGTTGATGGTTAATTGAATTTGTTAATTGAATTGGGAAACCAATCTCCATGATAATGAGTAATTTTATTACAGTTGCGTTGATAAAGGTGTTTATTTTAAGCTATTAGGTAGAAACATAGCAATTGTAAAACGCAATACCTTGAAACCTTGTAATTCATGCGGTACTATTCAAACATATGTGTATATATTTGCATACATAAAGTGGAAACTAAATTATCCATGCTTATGTTTCTGTTTTAACAAATAAAGTCATAATCGTATGTTCACTCTTACAATATTTTAAAGCATTTTGTGGGTGAATTAAATATTTTAAATTTAGTATTGAAATAGTTTGAAGTTTTTACGTATAGTATAAGTGATATTTTTTACCAACGGATTTTATTTTATTTTAAACCTCTAAACGTATTGTACTAAAGGTATGCAAAAAGACTTAGAACAATTAGTAGAAATTAAATCGAAGTAATTATAATTTTCCAAAATCCAAAACCGATATGATAATTTTTTTTAAATATTTGTCGAAACATAAGAAAACAACAGTGGTTATGTTAATTTCATCTTTCTTTATACACGTTATATTATATAAAGCAGAAAACATATTACATTTTTCTGCTTTAAGGCATTTCCCTTAAAGCCCAAGCCTCGTCGTATAAATACACAAAAGAAACACAACCTTGGTTATAATACTTACAATTGTAAGTTAAAAGAAAGTAGTACAATCATTACAGAATTTCCATTTTTGACGGTAAAAGGATTATAAAGGTGACACGATTCTCTCCAAAATTCGGCATTGTTACAAGACAAACGTTACAAGAAATCTGTAACACAACGTTTCAAGACTTGTATCCGATCTCCTCCTCAGGAGGATAACTAACCTAACACATAACTACAATCTAGGTAAAAATAAACCAACCATTTCAGGACGTTGTGAGACGCAAGTCAGAAATAAAATCAAACGAATAGTGTCAACCCCATACACACTCTTTCCAAAACGTGCACTTAATAAAACAAACAATTTTTTTACTTTTAATTCTTTTAACGTTGTATTAGTTTACTAGAGCATGGTTTTAGATTAACTCACCATATAATAACTCACGGATAGGACGGTATTCGTTCTACGTCAAATAATATTATTTTCATGTACATCTTTGCTGACGCATACACTTCAATATATGGCAGTTATAATAAAAATACTTTTACCTGTACAAAAGCATAAAAACCTTAAAAGCGCTAAATATCTTTTTTCTTTTTTTTTAACAAGGAGAAGAAGCCGATCTCCTTTTATGCCTTATTCTGCCCGTCCTCATGGGCCACTGGCCTGTGCGAGGATCTTATCAAACAGAATAAGGAGGAGAGTCGATACAGTGCAAGGTCGATGGTACTGATAAAAATTGCAACGGTCACAGACAGGATTCAAACCTGCGCTATCTCTAACACAGACTCAAATTCCAACGTCTTAGACCACTCTGCCATCGGCACTCCCTTTGTCTTAATGTAAGTTAAGGAAATCCCCTACCGAAATTGCGCAAATATACTTGTCAGTAAAGGCTTTTAGGAATTTAACTAAAAAATGGTTGAAACGTAATGAAGTCTTTACAAACTGGACAATCGTTATTGTTAACACAATATCAACAACATGTGGTCAGATAGTTTGAATTATTTAATCGATACTTTCAGAATAAGATTAAGCAAAGTAAAGATCATAGATTATACGTTTCAGTAATAAATCTCAAATTGTGTAATAATAAAAACCGTTCCAAGACCAATAGGACAACCAATAGGATAAGTAATAGGGCAACTAATAGCGCAAGCAATAAGATAAGTAATAGGATAATCAATAGGGCAACCGATATGACAATATAACAAGCAATAGGACAACTAATAGGACAACCAATAGGACAAGTAATAGGACAACTAATAGGACAACCAATAGGACAAGTAATAGGACAACTAATAGCGCAAGCAATAAGATAAGTAATAGGATAAGCAATAGGGAAACCGATATGACAATATAACAAGCAATAGGACAACTAATAGGACAACCAATAGGACAAGTAATAGGACAACTCATAGCGCAAGCAATAAGATAAGTAATAGGATAAGCAATAGGGGAACCGATATGACAATATAACAAGCAATATGACAACTAATAGGACAACCAATAGGACAAGTAATAGGACAACTAATAGCGCAAGCAATAAGATAAGTAATAGGATAAGCAATAGGGCAACCGATATGACAATATAACAAGCAATAGTACAACTAATAGGACAACCAATAGGACAAGTAATAGGGCAACTAATAGCGCAAGCAATAAGATAAGTAATAGGATAATCAATAGGGCAACCGATATGACAATATAACAAGCAATAGGACAACTAATAGGACAACCAATAGGTCAAGTAATAGGACAAGTAATAGGACAACTAATAGGACAACCAATAGGACAAGTAATAGGACAACTAATAGCGCAAGCAATAAGATAAGTAATAGGATAAGCAATAGGGAAACCGATATGACAATATAACAAGCAATAGGACAACTAATAGGACAACCAATAGGACAAGTAATAGGACAACTAATAGCGCAAGCAATAAGATAAGTAATAGGATAAGCAATAGGGCAACCGATATGACAATATAACAAGCAATATGACAACTAATAGGACAACCAATAGGACAAGTAATAGGACAACTAATAGCGCAAGCAATAAGATAAGTAATAGGATAAGCAATAGGGCAACCGATATGACAATATAACAAGCAATAGTACAACTAATAGGACAACCAATAGTACAAGTAATAGGACAACTAATAGCGCAAGCAATAAGATAAGTAATAGGATAAGCAATAGGGCAACCGATATGACAATATAACAACCAATAGGATAACTAGTAGGACAACCAATAGGTTGGGTGTTGCTTAACAATGATAACTTTGCTATAGCAGTACGAATAGACAAACACTGATATACTGATATGATATACTGATAACACTGATATCTTCAATGAAAGTGCACTTAGATATTCAACAACAGTAACCTAGAAAATATCACCTTGGAAGTGGTTGAAAATATTGATTCAAAGAGTCAAAGGAGTAACCGGCAAGATTAAAATGAAATCCAAAATTAATGGAAAAAGTGTATTCAAATTAAACGCTAAGGAAACATGATGACTGGACTACATCAATACAATGCACAACCAAACAATACTTTCAACAAGTCCAGCTTTCTCCCTCACGCCATTCACACAGTTTGTCCTTCATCACGGCATAGTTATGTTATGGGGTTCGGGAGAGCTGGATCGATCTGTTACATCTGTTAAGAGATGTTTTGGTAGTGGTGTGTGGGAAATCGAGTATTTACATTGCGGGTAGTCATTGGATAGCTAGGTTATGTAGTTAAAGTAGCACACTTATGAGTAAGGTATGTTTTTGAAGGAAACGTTTTAAAAATAACAATAAATTATAACCTAACATGAGCTGGTTATGGACGTAAATAGATTTATTACGGTTGTGAAGTTTTCTAACTCTTGGGTGAGACTCAATCTGACTAATTCTTAAGGACTTTTATATTCAATTTGTATTTTTCTTAATAACTCAACTGGTCGTAAAGTTTAAGAAAGTTGTCTTATTTGAAATGCAGTATTAGAATGGGTGAGGAACGTAACGTACCGATCCCATTAGAATTAAAGTTTAATGAGTCATAATCGATTAATCAAAAATCAAGAATCCGTATTTGCATTCACTAGGACTCGTTAAAGATTAAAGACTTTAACTCGTTAAAGTTACAACGTCACTTAGCATAGTGTCAAATGCTGTTGCACACAGGAGCAAAAACCAAAGTAATTTAAGGAATAAAAAGGGTTATGGAATATCAATCCCTGAGTAACTAGACTTACACATAATTATATTTTACGTAATATATTATTTAAGAAATTAAATGCCCGAATTGGACTTGAAAAGGTTGCCACTTCTAAAATTATATGTAGCCTATTAGAGTTTTATAACTGACAAATTTGGTTAGACGATAACTTATATCGTCTAAATCAAACTTCTAAGAATATTTTACCGATGTGAAGTTTTACGGAAACTGTGTTATGATTAATATTTAAGATACATGACGTTAATATTACAGGAGGCTAGTTTATGTCTTATTGTTGGTAGCTGTAAGTACAATCAAACATGTCTTAATAAATATTACGAAACAATTGTTGTAAAATATTGTTTGAATGTAGACAAATAAAGTAGGAGCTGCTGAGCCGTCATTGCAAGGGCTAACTCACCGTCCGTACCTACCTGAAACTGTGAATATGGGCTGTCGTCGTTAAACCTAACATATTAAAGGACAGGAATTTCATTTGCCTTGAGTAAAGTGCAATGTGCCTGGCTGCTTGAAGTTAACGTTCTCAATATGTACAAAATGTGTTTCCTTGAGTGTCTTAAATTGTGCTCCATACATTATTTGTTATTTATAACAGTATTCTATTTTCACATGTGATTCGATAAAAAAACAGTTACCAATACATTATTTATACCAATTAAGATGTTTTAGTAATATATTTATAAGGACTGTAAAAAGCTACTTATTCCAGCACTAAATATTAAGGTGGCTTAATAAAAATAACAGTTCCTTATATACTATTATATTTTGTATCAAAAGATTTTTTGTTTTTTTGTGAATATTTATAAATTATATTTTTAATATTAAGCATAATATCTTACATCATACTAGATGATTTATTTATTAACGCTCTTTTACAACAAATATTCCATATTATTTTATTTTATATTCTACATCGTATTAGTCAGAATAATGGGTTTATTCTTCAACAATTTACACAATTTCTTTTTAATATGAATGGCATTGGACGTACTAATACATTTTTTAAATTCAGTCCTCCTTAAAAAATTAATGTGTTAGGCTTTTAGAGAAATCTTTGATTCTGGGGAACATAGTTAAAGGGGTTTCCCAGGGTAGTTTGAAGAGTGCAAAATAAGACTGTGCACTATTTCTTCACTTTTAAAACAGAAATTTGCTTATTTTTTGTCAGTTGTAGGATAACATATTCAATCAGATCTCTTTTTTACACTTAGAAGACATTTTCCTTAATTACATTGGGAGAGCTTACAGTACTTTTACGAAATGTACATGCATTTCATTTTTTTCAACTCTTTCGGTATATTCATATAATATACATGGTACACTCAATGTAATATAAATGGTACATTTAATATTTGCAATTTTACAATTTCGTAACAATCGAAATCGAAGGAATTTGAGACGTAAATTTCTATTTCACAACGATAATCAACGTGGTATTAGCTTTGTAAACAGCTATTGTATTGGAAACCTGCTGTTAATGAAAGGTATAAAACTTTGCACGATTTCATGTCCAGGTGATTGTGGCTTGAGGCTGGGTACGCACACGTACGGACTCCACTGTATTGAAAAGGTGCTGTCGGGTAAGTTGTATTGGAAAACTTCCACAAAGAAAGATTAATGGGACATCCGTTTACTTTCGACTCCAACATCAAACTTGATCGCAGCATCTAATTTTATAATATTATTTGTCATTACCGGTATTAGCTTCTTAATTATTCACACAAAATTACAATAACACATAAGCAGTTGTAAATATGTAATACTACAGTAATAAATATAGCTCGTTTTTGTTATCCCTCACCAACCATTCAAACTTTTCTATGGGTTTGCATAGCTCTCTCAGAGCATTTTCCGATCAGATCCTCTAGAATTTTATACTGTTATGTGATACGCACTATGTCGCGATGTTTTTTCTTCGTCTCCATCAGTGCAGGGCAGTGGCATTTCTCGATGATGGCCGGGGCATTAGTAGATAAGATAAGATAAGAGAGTTACCTGACTTATATTCTTGTAAAAACAAGGTAAATTATACTTCCGCAGAATATTAAGTTCATTAATCATGATTACAGTTTGGAGGTTTCGATATAAGACTTTCCAAAATTTGATGTATCGTAATAAAATACAATCAATAATTAAGCTTTAATAATCCAAGGAAATAAATTTTGGAGAAAAATAATGATTAAGCTTTGGATATATAACGAACCATTTTTTTGTCCTTGTTTTGAAATTTGAACTGCCACAAATCAATATTATCATTTAATACACCAAATATTTACAGGCCTCTGCTGTATACAAAGTTATTCACTGACAAAACACTTTTAAAACAAAACCGACTTTCATGATTATTCATCTTTTATTTATTGAATACCACAATGTTATATTGGTTATTTTAACATATAATGGAATGACAACACTAAAAAACTATGTCACCTTCAACAGATAACACAGACAATGTCACTTGTCTTGCTTCAGCATCAACTTGCAGATTAGATACAAAACTACCTCGTGTTCAAGCTTCCGGCTTCAGTTCTGGCGCGAGACGGTTACTCCGGTCAACTTCGACAGATAACTCAGACAATGTCACTTGTCTTCCTTCAGCATCAACTAGCAGATTAGATACAATACTACCTCGTGTTCAAGCTTCCGGCTTCAGTTCTGGCGCGAGACGTTTACTCCGGTCAATTTCGACAGATAACTCAGACAATGTCATTTGTCTTCCTTCAGCATCAACTTGCAGATTAGATACAAAACTACCTCGTGTTCAAGCTTCCGGCTTCAGTTCTGGCGCGAGACGGTTACTTCAATCAACTTCGACAAATAACACAGGCAATGTTACTTGTCTTCCTTCAGCGTCAACTTGCAGATAGATACAAAATTACCTCGTGTTCAAGATTCCGGCATCACTTCTGGCGCGAGACGGTTACTTCGATCAACTTCAACAGATAACTCAGACAATGTCACCTGTATTCCTTCAGCATCAACTTGCAGATTAGATACAAAACTACCTCGTAGTCAAGCTTCCAGCTTCGGTTCTGGCGCGAGACGGTTACTTCGATCAACTTCGACAGATAACTCAGACATTGTCACTTGTCTTCCTTCAGCATCAACTAGCAGATTAGATACAAAACTACCTCGTGTTCAAGCTTCCGGCTTCAGTTCTGGCGCGAGACGGTTACTTCGATCAACTTCGACAAATAACACAGGCAATGTCACTTGTCTTCCTTCAGCGACAACTTGCAGATAGATACAAAATTACCTCGTGTTCAAGATTCCGGCATCACTTCTGGCGCGAGACGGTTACTTCGATCAACTTCAACAGATAACTCAGACAATGTCACCTGTATTCCTTCAGCATCAACTTGCAGATTAGATACAAAACTACCTCGTGGTCAAGCTTCCAGCTTCGGTTCTGGCGCGAGACGGTTACTTCAATCAACTTCAACAGATAACTCAAGACCATGTCACTTGTCTTCCTTCAGCGTCAACTTGCAGATAGATACAAAACTACCTCGTGTTCAAGCTTCCGGCTTCAGTTATGGCGCGAGACGGTTACTCCGATCAACTTCAACAGATAACTCAGACAATGTCACCTGTATTCCTTCAGCATCAACTTGCAGATTAGATACAAAACTACCTCGTGGTAAAGCTTCCGGCTTCAGTTCTGGCGCGACACGGTTACTTCGATCAACTTCAACAGATAACTCAGACAATGTCACCTGTATTCCTTCAGCATCAACTTGCAGATTAGATACAAAACTACCTCGTGGTCAAGCTTCCGGCTTCGGTTCTGGCGCGAGACGGTTACTTCAATCAACTTCAACAGATAACTCAAGACAATGTCACTTGTCTTCCTTCAGCGTCAACTTGCAGATAGATACAAAACTACCTCGTGTTCAAGCTTCCGGCTTCAGTTATGGCGCGAGACGGTTACTCCGATCAACTTCAACAGATAACTCAGACAATGTCACTTGTCTTCTTTCAGCATCAAATTGCAGATTAGACACAAAACTACCTCGTGGTCAAGCTTCCAGCTTCGGTTTTGGCGCGAGACGGTTACTTCGATCAACTTCAACAGATAACTCAGACAATGTCACTTGTCTTCTTTCAGCATCAAATTGCAGATTAGATACAAAACTACCTCGTGTTCAAGCTTCCGGCTTCAGTTCTGGCGCGAGACGGTTACTTCAATCAACTTCAACAGATAACTCAAGACAATGTCACTTGTCTTCCTTCAGCGTCAACTTCCAGATTAGATACAATACTACCTCGTGTTCAAGCTTCCGGCTTCAGTTCTGGCGCGAGACGGTTACTTCAATCAACTTCAACAGATAACTCAAGACAATGTCACTTGTCTTCCTTCAGCGTCAACTTCCAGATTAGATACAATACTACCTCGTGTTCAAGCTTCCGGCTTCAGTTCTGGCGCGAGACGGTTACTCGGTCAACTTCGACAGATAACACTTTGGCTTGACGACTTTGTGTATCAATTCACAGATTAGGAACACAACTTCCTGAAGTTCTAGTGCAAAGTTTACTTTAACTTTACCCCTCAGTCATCCAAATGTGTTCAAAACTTCAATTCTGCATTGTATGATAGTATTTTATTGTTCCCTTTACTATTAACAGAAATATTGATGTAATCATATTTATAAATCGCTCGAAACATTTGATATACGTTAAACCGTTATTATTCCTATCACTGAAAGGAATGCATGTAATACAGTGGCGAACAAATTAATCCGAACAAGATGAATTTTGACAGAAAACTTTATTTGTACATGTATAGTACACAATGAAAAAACTTACACGCTATTAGTAGTTTATATGACCTCCCTTATTTTTGATGAGCTCATTAACCCTCTTTGGCATTGATTCCACCAGTGTAGAACAATGGTTTTTAATGTCTTCATCGTGAAACCAGACCCGAATTACCGACTTGATTAGTTCATCTTTTCTGCAACAATCCATTTTCCCAAGTTTTTTCTTCAATATTGCCCAAAGATTCTCTATTGGGTTTAGATCGGGAGAGTTCCCTGGCCACGACAAAACCTCAATATGTTGATTTATGAAGAATGCTTTCATTTTTTTAGAAGTGTGACATGGCGCAAGATCCTGTTGAAAAATGAGATCTGGATTCCTTTGCATGAGTGGGACGATTCTACGTTGGCATATGTCCATGTACTGGTCCGATTTCATCATTCCTTCTACAGGTACAAGTGCTCCTGTCCCCTCATGGGTAAAATAACCCCAAAACATTTTTTTTGTGGGTATTTAGGAGCTTGTTGCAAATGGGCAGGCGACAACTTCTCATCTGCTGACTTACGGACGTAGGGTACTTTCTCGCCTTGTACAAAGAAATGCGTCTCATCCGAAAAAATCACATTTTTCCACATTTCAATAGTCCAGTCTTTATGATTTTTTGCCCATTGGAGTCTTTTTGACATCATGGCTTTGGTCAATAACTGTTTCTTTTTAGGTTTGATAGCAACCCTCCCAGCTGCGAGCAATCTCCTACGAACTGTCATGTCAAAAACATTGGTCCCACTAGCTCTTAAATCCCTATTAAGATCAACAGCGGTCATTCTCGGATTTATTTTACTTTTTCTTACCAGTAATCTGTCTTGTGTTGGCGTAGTTTTCTTTTTTTCGGCCACATTTTCCTTTCCTTTTTGGTGAGAAGGAACCTGTATCACGGAAACGTTTGATAATGTCATTCACTGTACCTAACCCTACACTACACTCACTAGCAATCTGTCTTTGAGTCATTTGTGTGTGTTGAGACAATGCAACAATTTTTGAGCGTTTCCGTGGAGTAATATCCATTGTTGTAGACTGTACGTCTTTGTGACTTGATACACTAAATATGGTAATACACAGAAACTAATATAAATCCACTTATATAACCAGATAAAAACACTTAAATCAATATGTGTACATATCAGCAACATAACCTCAATTACCAAACATGAACTTATTGCATTCTGGGTAAGCAGGCTGCCACTGAGGGGAAAATTCCCAACAATAGACCAAAATTTCCCTTTGTTCGGATTAATTTGTTCGCCACTGTACGTACTATTAGAATTACTACTTTTATGCATTCTTTGTACTTGTTAAATAATTAACAAATTGGTTTTCTTATTTTATTTCATAGTTTACTTCAAAAAATGGCAGTTAATTAACGATAATTGTAAATATTAATTTTTCTTTTGCTATCGCTTAGCTACTCAGGATGAGTAATAAAACTTTTGTTTAGATAACAGGATTGGGATATTTACCACCGTTAAGTGTTATAATGAATGAAACAAAACGTTTCAAGGGTATAAACTCTTCTTTTCTTCAGTACTCAAATACGCAGTTATCCTTATGCGTGTTATCTCTTAGTACATCGTCAATAATTAATTCCCTTTAATCAAATAAATATTTTGATTTGTATTTAAACGAAGCTAACTAAAAACTAAATGCCGGACACGAATTTCCAAAACTGATAAGGCATTAGATCTTTTAAATGGAAGTATATTAGAATTAGTTTTGTAATGGAAGTGTAAGTTAATTAATATGCATTAATGCAATGACAAATTGAGAACTATCGATTAAACCGTCAAGGTCACCGATCCCTAGAATTATACATACAGAGTGTATATTATTATCCCACGAAGTGGTTTAAATAATATTATATTACTTCCCCATTGAACATTATCAAACTCAACACAATTAATGAAGTTGGTTTTACAAAATTAAAGGTCCCTAACAATTGTAGAACCAAAATGGTGACAAATAAAAAATGTTAGCAATTTGCTTCCTTTTAAAATTAATTTATTGAATTACCTGATTTGATTACTGCGTTGAAATTTTAAAGAACAGCTGTTTACTAACGCCCATTGTTTAAAACAACTGTTTTGTTGAAGAATATTGCTTGTGCTATAAAAGCATAACCTAACCTCCTCCATTACAGTTTTACTGATTTTGAAGTTCGAGAAATGGCTTATTGCGCGTGGGCTATTTCTTTTGGCACATTACCGAAGCAATTAAAAAATATCAAGTTGCATACCCAGGAGTTTAAACCACCTAGCAGTCCAACAATAACTAAGTGGAAAAATCTTTGTTAGAAACTAGAAGTGTCGTAAAAAAAGTGCTCTTGAGGATCATATAAGGAAAGAGAAGTTCTAGTATGCGCATCAATGCTCCGCTCTCCAGGTAAACCGAAATCAAGGTTCAACCTAAGGAAGGTTGAATTTGAAACTGGTCTTTCAAAGTCTTCAGGACAGAGAATAATTAAGAAAAACGAAATTAAATTTTACTAAAGTCACCTAGTCCATAACCTTATTGAAGATGATCCACACAGGAGAGTGGAATTTTGTTCTCGTATCATTGAGTTTCATGAGCTAGATCCTAATTGGCACACTCAAATTGTTTTTTTTTTCAGACCAGTCCACTTTCTACCGCAATAGTGCTGTAAATAGGCATAATTGTAATTATTACAACACCGGCAATCTATTCATTCTTGAACAGACTACTCAAATCAAAAGTAATTACAGTTTGGACAGCTGTCAGTTGTAATGGGGTGCTATCTTACGACATGTCAGACAGTACAATAATTTTTTAGATTGGCCACCCCGATCCCCAAAATTAACTGTGTGTGATTTCTTTCCATGGGGATACTTAAACGAGCAAGTTTAAATAGCAAGCTTCAATAACAATGAGGAATTAAAACAATAAATTGAAGAGGAACTCCGGATACCGCAGAATTTCTTTGTAAGAGCTTACGTTTCATTTGTTAAGCGTTGTTATCAGTGTTCACTCTTGGATTACAGTTCGAATAATTGTGGACTGTAATTGTAGGTTTTTTAATAGGCTGTGTTCTACTTTTCGGATTGAAATGCTTCATTTCTCTAGAATGTGACAATAAATAATTTTACAAAACCAAAAATACTCTTTTTAAAGTATAGTTATTCAAAATTCCACCATTTTGTTTCAACAATTGGAAAAATTTTCTTTTCATAAATTATATTTAATTTTAAAATCATATGCTCATGTATATATTGCAAAAACGTCATGCCCCCAACTAGTTTTTTTGCTATATTTTCTTTTGTTCAATTAATAGAAAAACAAACGATCACGTATTACAGCAGTGTCGGTATTTTCCTTGATTTGTTTAAAACTATTATTATGAACCTAGAGTGAAAATGCTCTACGATAAGAATAGAAACGGAAAATTAAATTCATTGAATTATATTTAAAAAATGGTAATGACCTTAAACACGAAAAAATTATAATAATGAACGTAAATTATTAATTTTCAAATTAATAAACTGCACAGACGAAAAAATTGAATTAATGAACGTTTGTTCTCCTAATTTCATTACAACTTAAATCTTAACAAAGCGCCCTTAATATTTCTATTTAAACCCTTCCACAGCAAAAACTGACTGTTGTCGACATGGGCCTTGAAAGAATAAAAGGAAGGACGAGCTCCTTGGCGTGTAAAGAACATAACTTTGGCTTACCATAACCAGGAAAAATACTCAATCCGACATGTTATAAATAATTCTGTGCGGGTCAGAGTGACTCAGATTTCCCCGAGGTAGCGACATGTACAGTGTAGTGCCGGAAACCTGAGATTACTAGACCTCAGCTCCTGCAGAAAGAAACAAATAACTTAGTAGACAACCTGGTATACACAACAGTATTATATGTCTTTATACCAATGTATGGTAGTAATAAATCAGTGTGATATTTACCATACGATATCCTGCTATAAAAATATGGTGTGTTTAAGGTAAACTTAGCACGTAACAGCCAAAGTGGCCTTTTTTACAAGTGCTACAAATGAGGAAACTGAGTCGTTTCTATCATAATAGTGATATTACAAGCATTAAATGTACTGCAATTAAAATATTGTGTCTTCCAAGTAAACTTAGTACGTCACTACCAAAAGATCCCCCTTTTACAAATGCTTCACATAAGGAAACTGAGTCGTTTCTATCATAATAGTGATATTACAAACATTAAATGTACTGCAATCGAAATATTGTGTCTTCAAAGTAGTAAACTAAGTACGTAACAGCCAAAGGTGCCCTCTTTTGCAAATATTACAATAATGAAACTGAAACGATCATATTATAATAGTAATGTTATAAACGTTAAATATATTGCAATCAAAATATTGTGTCTTCCAAGTAAACTTAGTACGTTACAGCAAAATGTATCCTCTTTTAAAAATAGAAACAGAAATATTCCTATTAATAATTATTCGTTAAATATTATGCAACCAAAATACAATTTTTGTAAAGTAAATTTGATGCGGAACATCTAGACCTGGTCTTCCTAGGCAGGTTTTAATTAAATATACAGAAATTTTATTATAAAACATTTTGGAGGGTCTTATTTACCTTAAAATAATATGATGCTATTAAATGCAGTTTGCTAAGTAAACCGTTAGTGTATGAGCCAGACCTTCATGTTTCTTTAAAAACTCGTGTATAAAAAACACACCAACGTTATGGATCTGGCTAAACGTGGAACTCATATGAATATGATTAAGAAACTAACTTTTGTGCGATGTTTTTATGACAACAGAGTATTAAGTGTATCTAGTTTACAGAAATTAAAGAAATAATTTTCGTCGTACGCTAACACAAACAATATGGGTCAAGATGGAAAGGGAAAGTTGTATTGTATTCTTGGTCTCCAAAAATTCCCAAAGTTCTGGGAATTATATTCTTGCTTCAAAGCTGTTGTTATTCATTATTTTTTGTTCTCTTAGGACAAGAAGCTGAGAAATTGGATTTGGCCCTAAAAAGTACCTTTCCGCTGCTTCCGGCGCAGGATATCGTGTATAGGTAAAGTTGGGGGCTGGGGCCGCCTCCATTGGAGATCCATGAGGAGGGTTTTTGGGAATTAATCTCAGCCACGTCTCCTAAGAAGAAGGAGAGACCAGCTCTGTACCAGCTTCTCCAGTCAAAGCGGGCATGGGTGGCTCTAGCAAGGGTCTTTCTTACACTTAGGGAGCCCCAACAACTCCATCATCCCCCGCAGTAGACTAGACATATCACTCTACCCTTGCAGCTCAATAAATCGACTTTTGTTGTTAGTGTTGGATAATTCATAAGGATAGCTCCCGGAAGTCCGTAGGGTTGCCCAGACATAAATGACACATCGGATGTTGCTGAAGAGGAGGTTCAATTGGAAGGTACAAACTAGCCAGAAGTGAACCATCCTGGTTACATATACAGGTGCACATCATTATCTATGTACTTATTTGGTATGTAATCCTATACAGAGAAATTGACTAAAACTTTTACCTGCAATAGTTTTTAAGATAAATTACCCTATAAGTTATTGTGCTTATGTATTTTTATACCTACTGTTGGAAATGGAAAATAATTTTCTTAACTTGATAAATTAATTAACGAAAATACTTTGTTGGAAATTTATTCGGCCAATGACAGAACTCCGCAATTGCGTATGATACATTCAGTAGTAGCAATCTTCTATTTTCCTAGATGGTTGTTTTGATCTATACCTGTAACCACGATCTGTTGTAGTCTTCATAATATACCCTTTAACTACTTCTACAGTATACAATATGGCATAGAATCTTGACAGTATAAATACATAAATAAATATATATATATATTTATATATATGTATATATATATATATGTGTATATATATATATATATACATATAAATATAGAATACTGCTTATTGGCGTTACAGTGTATAGCAAAAACAAAATAAGTTAATTAGTTATGTATTTTTCTTTGCAAACCAACTTAAATTGATGGTGACTGTAAGAGAAAGATTAATATAAAACCGTTTTTATACAATAAAACAACTCCAATAATTCTATTTTAAATTATAAAAATTGCTTATTAAATACAGCGTCCATGCGCCAACTAATCCCATTCCTTACAAGTCTATACAATAGACTAGTGAATGTGTAGAGATTTACAATTACGTCTAATTGTAAATCTCGTGTACAAATAAATAATGAACAGAGAATTCACTATTACCAACTTCAATATTAAACTAAAGTATAAAAATGATGACTAATATTAAGTGTTTATCCAGACCTTAATAATATTACTCAAATATACGTTACAAAAAACTCTCTGAATGTTGAAGTATTAATTACCAGTAAAAAGCACCAACATTAAAAGTAATATGCGTGGCTAACTGTTGGAAACAGTATTATATCAATTTTGGAACACATGAAGACTTACTTGGCGCAATCCTATTAGACAATGTGGCATCGAATACGTGACTCTATTACTCAGTGACACCGTGACAGATGGCTGCTTGTGTTGCACCCTAACTAGTGCCGTCAACTTACACCACCTCATCTAGTCACATCTATCATACAACAACACCTGCACGAGTATCGTCCACACAACGTGTTTGATATGCAATAATATAACATTGCTACAGTGAACATGAGATATTATGATGTGACAGATGGCTGCTTGTGTTGCACCCTAACTAGTGCCGTCAACTTACACCACCTCATCTAGTCACATCTATCATACAACAACACCTGCACGAGTATCACCGACACAACGTGTTTGATATGCAATAATATATAACATTGCTACAGTGAACATGAGATATTATGATGTGACAGATGGCTGCTTGTGTTGCACCCTAACTAGTGCCGTCAACTTACACCACCTCATCTAGTCACATCTATCATACAACAACACCTGCACGAGTATCGTCCACATAACGTGTTTGATATGCAATAATATAACATTGCTACAGTGAACATGAGATATTATGATGTGACAGATGGCTGCTTGTGTTGCACCCTAACTAGTGCCGTCAACTTACACCACCTCATCTAGTCACATCTATCATACAACAACACCTGCACGAGTATCACCGACACAACGTGTTTGATATGCAATAATATAACATTGCTACAGTGAACATGAGATATTATGATGTGACAGATGGCTGCTTGTGTTGCACCCTAACTAGTGCCGTCAACTTACACCACCTCATCTAGTCACATCTATCATACAACAACACCTGCACGAGTATCGTCCACATAACGTGTTTGATATGCAATAATATAACATTGCTACAGTGAACATGAGATATTATGATGTGACAGATGGCTGCTTGTGTTGCACCCTAACTAGTGCCGTCAACTTACACCACCTCATCTAGTCACATCTATCATACAACAACACCTGCACGAGTATCGTCCACATAACGTGTTTGATATGCAATAATATAACATTGCTACAGTGAACATGAGATATTATGATGTGACAGATGGCTGTTTGTGTTGCACCCTAACTAGTGCCGTCAACTTACACCACCTCATCTAGTCACATCTATCATACAACAACACCTGCACGAGTATCGTCCACATAACGTGTTTGATATGCACTAATATAACATTGCTACAGTGAACATGAGATATTATGATGTGACAGATGGCTGCTTGTGTTGCACCCTAACTAGTGCCGTCAACTTACACCACCTCATCTAGTCACATCTATCATACAACAACACCTGCACGAGTATCGTCCACATAACGTGTTTGATATGCAATAATATAACATTGCTACAGTGAACATGAGATATTATGATGTGACAGATGGCTGCTTGTGTTGCACCCTAACTAGTGCCGTCAACTTACACCACCTCATCTAGTCACATCTATCATACAACAACACCTGCACGAGTATCGTCCACATAACGTGTTTGATATGCAATAATATAACATTGCTACAGTGAACATGAGATATTATGATGTGACAGATGGCTGCTTGTGTTGCACCCTAACTAGTGCCGTCAACTTACACCACCTCATCTAGTCACATCTATCATACAACAACACCTGCACGAGTATCGTCCACATAACGTGTTTGATATGCAATAATATAACATTGCTACAGTGAACATGAGATATTATGATGTGACAGATGGCTGCTTGTGTTGCACCCTAACTAGTGCCGTCAACTTACACCACCTCATCTAGTCACATCTATCATACAACAACACCTGCACGAGTATCGTCCACATAACGTGTTTGATATGCAATAATATAACATTGCTACAGTGAACATGAGATATTATGATGTGACAGATGGCTGCTTGTGTTGCACCCTAACTAGTGCCGTCAACTTACACCACCTCATCTAGTCACATCTATCATACAACAACACCTGCACGAGTATCGTCCACATAACGTGTTTGATATGCAATAATATAACATTGCTACAGTGAACATGAGATATTATGATGTGACAGATGGCTGCTTGTGTTGCACCCTAACTAGTGCCGTCAACTTACACCACCTCATCTAGTCACATCTATCATACAACAACACCTGCACGAGTATCACCGACACAACGTGTTTGATATGCAATAATATAACATTGCTACAGTGAACATGAGATATTATGATGTGACAGATGGCTGCTTGTGTTGCACCCTAACTAGTGCCGTCAACTTACACCACCTCATCTAGTCACATCTATCATACAACAACACCTGCACGAGTATCGTCCACATAACGTGTTTGATATGCAATAATATAACATTGCTACAGTGAACATGAGATATTATGATGTGACAGATGGCTGTTTGTGTTGCACCCTAACTAGTGCCGTCAACTTACACCACCTCATCTAGTCACATCTATCATACAACAACACCTGCACGAGTATCGTCCACATAACGTGTTTGATACACTATAATATAACATTGCTACAGTGAACATGAGATATTATGATGTGACAGATGGCTGTTTGTGTTGCACCCTAACTAGTGCCGTCAACTTACACCACCTCATCTAGTCACATCTATCATACAACAACACCTGCACGAGTATCACCGACACAACGTGTTTGATATGCAATAATATAACATTGCTACAGTGAACATGAGATATTATGATGTGACAGATGGCTGTTTGTGTTGCACCCTAACTAATGCCGTCAACTTACACCACCTCATCTAGTCACATCTATCATACAACAACACCTGCACGAGTATCGTCCACATAACGTGTTTGATATGCAATAATATAACATTGCTACAGTGAACATGAGATATTATGATGTGACAGATGGCTGCTTGTGTTGCACCCTAACTAGTGCCGTCAACTTACACCACCTCATCTAGTCACATCTATCATACAACAACACCTGCACGAGTATCGTCCACATAACGTGTTTGATATGCAATAATATAACGTTGCTACAGTGAACATGAGATATTATGATGTGACAGATGGCTGTTTGTGTTGCACCCTAACTAGTGCCGTCAACTTACACCACCTCATTTAGTCACATCTATCGTACAACAACACCTGCACGAGTATCACCGACACAACGTGTTTGATACACTATAATATACCATTGCTAATCTGACATGGGATTTCTATCACTTTAAAATGTACAGAATGTCTTATTTACATGTACCAAAGTTGGTTTTATCTCATAAACGACTAAATTTATACGAATTTTAATTGTGAGACTTAGCAATGATTAAAATATGAATTAAGTATTTCTAAATTTGACCTCTATTTCTCAGGACAACTGTTAATATCTTAGACAGGTTTAATAAGATAATCTTAGCGTGATTGATACACTGTTAACATGAGTATAAAAGTTATACATATTATTCTCCACCACATGGGGGCTACCCAGTAGAAGTCAAAATAAAATCTTTAGTACAGCAGTTTAGGTCAAGTAGTAACAAATCAGACCTAAATTGTTAATCCGACATAAATCTTCACTCTAAATAAGTTTGAAGATTTAAAGGAATAGGTTAAAGGACTCCTACATAAATGTGTTAGCTAAACATTTCAACTCCGCAACATTTACCTTGAGGTGATTTTCAACTTTTGCCTCTAGGGAAACTCACAGACTGGGTTGCAATTGCTTGATTAAGTCAAACCTTAGTTACTGTATTATTTTCTGGGGCTTATGTAGTGCCAATTTCTTTAACAGAATTTTCTACATCCAGAAGGGAGCACTGAGTATCGTCTGGGAAAGGGCAAGTGGGACAGTTGCAGGGAGCTCTTTCGATCAAATGGCACCCTCACTCTCGCCAGCCTGCTTGTTTATCACAATTTTTGTCTTTCGAAATAAACATATGTTTTTAGTTCTTGGACACAATTATAATACAAGACACAAAGAAAATCTTGCAGTGGATATATATTGAATGTTGTTAACTCAACAATCAGTTTACATTTTTGGTTCTAAGTTCTTTAATAAGCTACCAGTTAGTTTAAAGAAACTTGATCATTTAAAATCTCTGAACAAACACTAACAAACCACTTGACCTAGAGATTTCTATAGCTTTTGGGAGGCTCGCGATGAACTGACGAGCTGAGGTCGGTGAGTCAGAATCCCCTTTAGTGCAGACGCTCTTTCCTAGATCTTGTATACAATGTTATGATGTTTGGTGCTTATTGACCAATTTTATTTGAGACTTACACAAAAAAACTGTTCAGAGTTCTATTGTGTAAATATAAAGTTTCAAGTCGAAACGGTTAGTTATTTTTAAACACGTTAGTAAGCTATAGCCCCTAAACGAGAGAGTTAAAAGTAAATTTCAAACAACAAAACCGTCTTCATCCAAAATATTGGATGTTTAAACTTTTCTGTAAATTTAGTCGTGTTTGAGATGAGATACCAATGGTGGCTCGGATAAGATGGAAACCCTGTATACAGTCGCATAATAGTAGACAGCAGTTACATTAAACAGACAAACTAGATTGGAATGATAATACAATCGTAATATCCTACGGTGTTTAGGAAACATTTTTGTATCTAGATATTATGAGTGTATATATAATATCTATTTTATACCTGACCAATCAATTTGATGCGAGTAAGTCAGGCACATTCATCGATAAAAGGAGTCTGTAATCTCTATCACAGAGACATTTTGTGTGCGTTGTTATAGAATGTCAAATTGACTATTTCAAAGTCTTATAGACATTTTATGTACGGAAATGATTGTATTAGGTTGATATTGATACTGTAACCTTTTTTTAGTAATGATATATTTTTCCCCTAATAGGCCTCCTCTTTTAGTAATTGCAATTACACTTGTCTAAATTTAAAACGATACGATCTATTTGATATTTTTATCACGAAGTTCTACCAATAATTCAATTTTCAAATAATTCAAAACCTATTTAAGATTCAGGGCACAGTTATCAATTTTTAATATGGTATTAATTGTTTGATCATAATACTGTTCTGTTTAAGATGAAGAACTACGTGGCCAACATAAAGTTTCATGTTCTTGAGTAAAGAAATGAATCTCGAAATTAGGAAAAGAAACAATACGTCATCAACAATCCGTGAATAAGCAACTCTCAGTACGTACGTATTTTTCAACTTTCAACTACAACCAGAGTGAAAAGGAATAAGGAGCTTAAACTGAGTCTAAATCTAAGAAGAAAAATCAAACTCTAAGTTCCTTGCATCTCATATAAAGTTATTTAATATGAGCACAGTTCAGCCCTCGCTCAAGTTTTTAATCGCGGACCGCAGTCGAGACTCAGCCAATATACCGTAGGTATGTGTCATGTGTTTGTTTATATCGGCGAGTGTTGACAATTCGATGATTAACTCGTCCGTTTGGTCTCTGTCATCCACACATTTGTGATATAAGTTTTCGCTTGTTTCAACACTTATTACATATCGATCCCTATACCGACAACACCGCTTGTACAGTAATAGTCACATTAAAACATATAAATGTTTAGCTATTACTAAACCAATGTCGCTATGGAGGAAACATCAGTTCTGAACATTGGCTGCATTCCTCTTACACAGAACAATATTAAGACCTATAAAGAATATAATTTTAGAAATCATTATTAGATCAGTTCTGAATTTATATATTTACTAATTATTTATATAATAAAACTATTGATTTGTACTTTTAGTTTTATCTAAAGCCACTTTTGCGTATCTCTAACTTATGATTAGGAAAATAAAAAAATACAACTTGTCATTAAAAGAAAAAATCTATTTTTGCCAACAGTGATGGGACATTGGTTAATTAATTAAAACATTCAATACCTGGAACATTTGATTTTAAAGTATCTAATAAAACTAGAATGAAAAACACTCTGAGTTCAATCGAATTTTTCTGAAATAATATGAAACATAAAAACTTAATCTAATTAAAATAATATGCTAGTTCCTTAAGACACATCCCAATAAAAAAACTAAACTATATTGTATGTTTTTCTAAGAAGTTACACAAAATACTATTGTTAACAGTCAAAGAATTTATTCGAGAGATTACCTCTGTTAAGTATCAAAAGTGCACATTCTGTAATTCTGGCACAAAGAAATCTCTATTCACACATAAACCTTTATACTCGTCTTGCATTTTGTTAATAGCGAAATCTAGCATTTCAATACGAGAGTTAGAGTTCCGACTAAAACGTAGCCGGGAAAAATGTCGGGGAGGTCCAGACAACTGTTTTCCCGTAGTGGACAGAGCGTAAGGCCCCATTTTATTCTTTAAAATGTTCTTGACCCCCTTTTTTTAAACGATCTTTCAGCAATTCATGAAAGTAATATTGAATTATTTAAATAATAATCATCGTTTACTAAAAAGGTAATTGAAATAATTCAAAATTTTGGGGGGTCCGGACCCCTTTGACTCCCCCCCCCCCGCTAGCTAAACCCTTAGCTTCCGAGTGTACGTTCTCCCATTTGTACGTCAAGCACTTTTATTAACTTGGTAAAATTAAATTTGCGTTGAAAAAAGGTTTAAACTCATCGGACGTAGGAGCAAGTTAAGTACCTCCTAGTGTTTCATAACCTACCTTCCTAGAGTCCACTTCTGGCTGGTTTATACCTCCTAGTGTTCGTGTGCCAACTGTTAATGGAGCGAACAACTGCTTGTAGGCTGGCATTCATAACCTACCTTCCTAGAGTCCACTTCTGGCTGGTTTATACCTCCTAGTGTTTCGTGTGCCAACTGTTAATGGTGCGAACATCTGCTTGTAGGCTGGCATTCATAACCTACCTTCCAGTTGAACCCACACTGGGCACAGCAAAAGCTGATGTGTCACTTCAATCTGGACAATCTTATGGATGGAGCGGTACATCACTAACTGCAAATGTCCAGATATTGGGGTGCAAGGGTAGATCGATAGGTCAAATCTACTTTGGGGGATGACTGTTGGAGTTGCTGGAACTCCTTAAGTGTTAAAGGCAGTTGCTAGGCTGGACATAAGGCCGTGACACCCCTGCCTGCTTTGACTGGAGTGGATGGTACAGTGTTGACCTATCCTTCTTCTAAGGAGACATGACTGAGATTAGTGTTAAAATCCTTCCTCTTGGATCTCGAAAGAAGGCAGTCTCTACTACCTTACCTATAATGAATATCCTGTCACTCCGGAAGCAGCGCAATTTCCCTTTTATTATGACTAATTGCATTATCTCCGCTTCTTGTTCTAAAACATCAAGTAGTCTGCCTTATCTTTCCTCCCAGTTCAATAAGTTTATCTTCTTGTATATTTTGTAGTTTCAAAGATATACAGCCTTGGAAAAGTGACCAGTTTGCAACCGCTATAGTCTGAGAGTCTCTACTCTGAAATTAGATATTGCGATGATTGTAATGTAATTTAAACGCCCTCAAAAAACTTTGTTTTGTTTTACTGACTACTATTTACGTATAATAATGACTCACAGGTTCTTCCTTTCTTATTCATGTCTCTAAAATTCTATACCCAACCTTTAATTCTTGATTGGACGTACACAAATATCCATGTCCAATGTCAAAAACTATGTTAGAACCTATTCACAAATATCCAACATTCTAGGTGCTATAGTAACATACGTGTATAACGTTATGTACTATAACGGAATATATTGTATGCGTAAACTAGCGTCAGTAATGCTCAGTAATTGTGAGTCCAGTCAGACAGGTTCTTGAGAACAAGATGCACATGGCTACTTAAAACCTTGAAGAAGTAACTATGTTGTTCTAAAATAAAATACATTTTCGTTTATGGTTTTAAAACATAAAACTCAACTTAACATTTAAAACATTTTATTGTAAAATTACATTTTTTGTAAGTACAAAGTATTTTTATAACTACATTCAAATTTAACTTGTAACATTTTTGTAACAAACTTTATTTCTACGTTTAAATTCACATTAAATTTCACAATAGGTTTAAAAAATTATTCTTTAATACTATTCAACGAAATTCATCATATTAAATCAGTCTTGGGGCACAGCCTGAATTCGTCTTCTTTCTTTTATATCAGGAGCGCCTACCCGTATCGTCGCCTAAGTCGCCAATCCATGATAGGTCCCTGCAAATATTAAGTAAATAATATAGTAATTTTTAAATAGTTTTCATAAATTGCAATTTTCTGGAATATGCAATTTTGCCACAAACTTCTGTGGCTGGTAATATTCATACTTTTAAACAAGAATGTCGTATAAACATACGAGTAGGTTGAGAAATGCCTCATTTAGCCAGTAGCCGCCATTTTGTATTTGTATAAAAAATTATTATCTCTAGAACTTTTAAAGCTACAGATGCAAAATTGCAACTTGATAGGTGATAAATAAAAGAGAATTAAAAAAATAGTATTATGCTTTGATTTCAACGCAAAATTGCGCCAGTAGAACATTGTAAAAGTCGAATAAAAATCCCAGTATTGTTACACAAAAATTACAACACACCAACTAGGCCTGTGTAGTTGTTTGGTGGATTTAGTTCATATTATACGTGTGTATTGTAGAAGTTCCGGTGTGGTACATGTAGTTCATGAAACACAGTTTCATTTAATATTAGTTTGATAGTTGTATCCATAAAAATAAATAAGCCATAACCTTAGAAACCAAGATTATCTTTTTAGCAAAATCACTATAATTTCCCATTTTCCAGATACCGTATAGCTAATTTATTTTTTTCCTAAGCAACGTTGCTGCACACAAAGAGTTGAGTAAACGTAAGACTTATATAAATTATGAAATATCTGGTCTAGTTAGTGCGGCAAAGAAATTGAAGGCAGGTGAAGTAACCCTGTACAAAGCAAGCAAGGACTCCTTATAATTCTACATTAAAAGATTTTTTGGCCAAAAATTACAACTTAGATCATGACATATCCTCAAAATGGGCATACCATTCGCCTTGCCCTCAGATATTGAGTTGCGTGTTTTTAACTTTATTTTTGAAATGCAGGAATTGAGTTTTGGCCTTACAGTGCTTCAAATTACAAAACTGGCTTATAACCTCTCAGACAAAATAGGCAGATCACATTTTTTAACACTGAGAAAAAGACGGCCAGTAAATGGTGGTGGTCAAAATTTAAAGAACGCTATAAACTGTGTCTTCGGACACCCGAAAACTTATCAAGGTACAGATCAAGCATGGCAAATCCTGTGATGGTGCAAGATTATTTTCAAAAATTAGAAAAACTTTAGACTGAATTGGGAATAAAAACCCAGCCAAATAGGATCTGGAATGTACACGAAACAGGACTCACATATGTTGTAAAACCGAATAAAATAGTGTGTCAAGTTGGGAAAAATATGTTTATAAAAGAATACACGCAGAGCGGGGACAGCTTCAAACAGTATTGTGTTGTGTTTGCGCTGATGGAAGTTTCATCCCACCAATGGCGATTTTTAAAGGGATAAGATAGAGTGACCAACTCAAAGGAAACAGTCTTCCTAACTCGCTTATTAGGCTATCCCCAACAGGTTGAATACATTCAGAACTTTTCCTAAAATGATTCCTCATGGCTCGCATGTTGAGCCTGAAGTCATAAAACTTGCAAAACAAAATGAAATCTACCTTATGACTTTTCCTGCAAATTCGAGTCATTTATTTCAACCCCTTGATGTAGGAGTTTACAAGTCTCTGAAAAGTGTCTGGGCTAAACTGTTAAACAATCACATGTTACTTAACCCAAAAAACTTGTCCAGTCGTTCCCATTTCCACGAGCTCTTTACTCCTGCTTTTCTGGAAAGTTTCACTCCTCTGAATATCATACACTCAATCAAGAAAGCTGGGGCTTGTCCTTATAACCCCAACGTTCTTCCTGCAGAAACATTGACACCAAGCAGGCTCACTGAACGCAATGGTCCGTCTTCACCTGCTACTCGTGTTAGGAAGTCAGGCCTACCTTGTGATCTTGGACAAACACTGTCTACCCTTTCTCCAAAGGACCCCTCTGAAGAACAACTGCATGGTGTAGAAGATCTGCTTGAAGTTCCTCACGCGCCAAAACAAACAACATCTGAAGTTGGAGATGTGGCTACGAAGGGCGCCATAAACAGAAAGAACCCCCCACCCAAAAAAAGAGAAGTGTCTAAACCCACCTGAAAAAGATAACTTGGGTCAAACTAAACCTGACACTACTACCAAGTCTGATGACGATTGGAAGTGTGGTGTATGCTTGAAACTGTTCTCGGAGGACGTGAAGAAGAAGAATGGTGCTCAGTGGTTACAGTGTTCATTTTGTAAGTTCCCCTATCACGAAAAGTGCCAGAAAAATCCTACAAAGGAGCTAATTTATATGTGTGTGAAACTTGTGAGCCATTTTACGGAAGTCAGGACTCGGATTAACCTCAGGTATACCTATTTGTACTTTGATGCGAAATTACGTACCCACTATTGCGGAGTTACCTGCGCTAATGCAAAGTTACCTTGCCTTGAAAGACTTATGAAAAACAGCTTTTATATATATACATATATAGTGCAATAAATTTCAAACTAACGAAAATTTTTAATTAATACGTGTTTTTGTATTACATACGTTTTGTAGTTTTCAAATAAACATTTCTTCTAATAAAAGCTAACTGTTTAGGTTTTACTACGAAATTGCCTTAACTTATCCTACTGGTAAAACAGCACAACACTCTAAAAGAATCGACAGACATAACCTTTAACTTTGTTTACAACACGAACTAGAAAGCAGAACCTGCGAAACATGTGATTCTTCAAAACTAGGCATTTCCCCTACCTAGTGGCAAATGCTTGAACTAATAACTTTACAAGCAAGTCTGTAATATAAGAAACAGAAATTACTGCGAATTGACCTGTACAGCGAAATTACCTTACCTTACCCCATTTTGCTATTGTTATTACAATTCCAGCGGTACTTTTTTGAACGATACTGGTGAACGCACAAGTAAACACTCCACTTCAAATGTACGCTTGCACAAGCTAGGAGCAAAAAACATTTTGTCAGTTGGTAGACATCAGCAACATGCAAACATTTCCAAATGGTTGGTATCTTGTAAATATTTTCTAACAAAACTGGCGCCAATTAAGTTAGCATTCATTGTGACTACCTATATGCACACTTTGGAATTTGCAGTTTTACTAGTTTTAGAAATAATATAAATAATACATCTTTCGCAAAGTAGCGGCTAGCGGCTAAACGAAACACTTCTCGACCTATGTTTACAAGACATTCTTCGTTTGAAGTGATGAGTAGTATCAGGTACAGTATATTGTGATATTTTTTGACACCTCTGTATATATGTCGATACAAATTAGTTCTTTTCGAACAAAAACTTAAAAACCCAAATATTGGTAAACTCTCTAAGAAGTCTTAGCGTAGTTCTTTAGAAAAAATTGTGAGTAAGTATTTTCAAATATATAATTATTAAACCAACAAGGAAAATAACTCTAATTAAAAAATAAACAATAAACAAATGCTTCACAGCTGATGTTTCATCAGAAATACCAAAAAGTACAAATAAAAATGTTTCATAAACAATCAAAGATTCCAGCGAAAGTAAATTTTGATTTTTATATCAGTTGATGAGCAGTTTCACTTCTGCTCAAATAAAATTATTAATATTTTCATGATGAAATAATACCTTTTAATTATATGCACAGAACAATAGCAGACACATTTTGAAACAAATGAAAAAATGCACAAAACAACCAAAGGATTATTTTTTAGTTTGCACTGTCTTGATGGATGTGAACGGACCATATTAAAAAGTCATGTTCACAGAGTAGTTTCAGATAATAAATTTAATGGTTTATGCTTATGCTTAGGTTTATGCTTAGGTTTAACTTATGGTTAATTACCACATTACATATCACTAACCGAGGAGTGACAAAAATAACAAAATGCAATGATTCTGCTAAGAATGAGAATATTCAA
The DNA here is from genome assembly GCF_021130785.1 of Homalodisca vitripennis. Taxonomy (NCBI): domain Eukaryota; kingdom Metazoa; phylum Arthropoda; class Insecta; order Hemiptera; family Cicadellidae; genus Homalodisca; species Homalodisca vitripennis. Next base: position 14,768,618 of record NC_060215.1, on the reverse strand, counting down.
ACCCACGGTTAATCTCTATAATGTTTATATATAAACAAGGATTGATTCCCAATGTCTACACAAGTTCTTGGTGCTGCATTACACTTTCCAGCGCACGGATATATTTTCCCAATAACCGTTCGCGAGTGCCGTGCGCTCATGACGTGCCGCCTTGTCGCGCCGCCCAGTGTGGACACATTTTGCCCCCGATAGCAGCGTCCGTCGCGCTATCGGTCGCGTCGCTCTCGCCGCCCACTGTGGACACACATTTTGCCGCCGACAGCAGCGTCCGTCACGCTTGTCGGTCGCGTCGCTCTCGCCGCCCAGTGTGGACACACATTTTGCCGCCGACAGCAGCGTCCGTCACGCTTGTCGGTTGCGCCGCTCTCGCCGCCCAGTGTGGACACACATTTTGCCGCCGACAGCAGCGTCCGTCACGCTTGTCGGTCGCGTCGCTCTCGCCGCCCACTGTGGACACACATTTTGCCGCCGACAGCAGCGTCCGTCACGCTTGTCGGTCGCGTCGCTCTCGCCGCCCAGTGTGGACACACATTTGCCGCCGACAGCAGCGTCCGTCCGCTTGTCGGTTGCGTCGCTCTCGCCGCCCAGTGTGGACACACAATTTGCCGCCGACAGCAGCGTCCGTCCGCTTGTCGGTTGCGTCGCTCTCGCCGCCCAGTGTGGACACACATTTTGCCGCCGACAGCAGCGTCCGTCACGCTTATCGGTCGCGTCGCTCTCGCCGCCCAGTGTGGACACACAATTTGCCGCCGACAGCAGCGTTCGTCACGCTTGTCGTTCGCGTCGCTCTCGCCGCCCAGTGTAGACACACATTTTGCCGCCGACAGCAGCGTCCGTCGCGCTTGTCGGTCGCGTCGCTCTCGCCGCCCAGTGTGGACACACAATTTGCCGCCGACAGCAGCGTCCGTCGCGCCTGTCGGCCGCGTCGCTCTTGCCGCTCAGCTAGGACTTTCTTCTTTGGCGGTTAACTGCGGCGGCGTACCATTTTCAGAGCTGAACTATAGTCTGGACGCGCAATCCAGAGAGTGCATTAACATCGATGGATTTGACCTGCCTCACCAACTAGAATTACCTTTTTCATCAGCCTTTTTTCTGATAATTGTTTATGTTGTTCATCAACTTAAGGAATTTTGTGTTATGTATTTCAATCTATAGTATGAAGATAAAAGTTATTAGTAACATATAACAGTACTAAATCATATGATTAGGGAATGAGCTTGATTCATTTTTGTTACAAATTTCGATCCTGTATCAATGAATAGTAAAGAAAGCATAAACAACTTCAGAGACAAATAATTTCTATAACTGTCATAAAACTGGAAAAATACAAATGAAGTACTAACGATGAATGTTTTCAAAAGCCTTGCTGAAAATCCCCAAATTTATTCGGTTTCGAGAAATTTAAATACTATCCAACACTTGGTACTTTGAACATAATACGTATAAAAAACACACAAAATCCAGTTAGGATATGACTTATGTGAGAATTACTAAACCCCACTTAACATTTGTTGATGCAATCAAATTAATCGCCATTGTTTATTCAGACGATGTATCATTTATGTAGACGACTACAATAACCTTATATATGTTACATCTCTTCGAATATACTTTGAAATGTTTTATCGTTTGCCACCATCAAATAAATGTATCCTTAGATTGATTAACAAAGAAACAGGTTTTTGTTGATCTATCTATACTATGGAAAGGTGTTTAAGTTAACATAAAACACATAAATAGCACTAAAATTGGTAGTACTTAACTACCAAGCCTTTTAATATAATACAGTAACAGTGAGGAAAATTTGTATACCCTCATAATTTTATCACTAATACTGCTTATTTTAAGACATTATTATTTTTACTAAAATTAGGGAATTAAATTTTTAATCTTCGAGAAACAGTACCCAGAGTGAGACGTGTTAACTGCAAGGGGGGGGTTAATTACATACTGAATCAAAATTGTCTTTCGAAACCGTGCAATCGGAATACCGTGTACTTCTCAAACGATGTATTCTACTCATGAAATCTGTATAAGTCAATTCAATATCAATAAAGATCAACGAAGAAACATTAAGCCTACTCTCTCCTGTGGGGCTCCACGTAGTAGCGCAATTTTTAAATACATTTCTTACAGAACAACCACAAATATTACATGTCTCAAAAGTAAGACCCTGTGGTGTAACGATAGTATTCTCGCTCGGCAAGTGAGAGATAATTTGGAGTACTAATTGTTCACCCAATCATAATTAATATTATGTATGTGATCAATTGCAATCGCAACCCATCAGATCAAGTATAAAGTGCAAAGGAACCACTTCTATGATTTATAAAATTTTACCTGAAGCCCGAAGACCAAATCGACCAAATGGGCGAGATATGGGATTAAAATCATCGCCAGGAAGTACAGTAGGAGTAAAGCTGTGTACGTAAAAACCATCATGGACACGACGATCAGGATAGCTACACTGAAGCCCCTTACACCTGCTAAATTTAGAGTACAATGTTTTATACACATAACATACAATGACTATGGTAGGAAGGGTTAATTCAATAGCCAAGTAGTACAATCCATTTAGAACTGCATATGTAAGTTTCATCCGATACGACCAACAGGACAACTACATTTAAGACCTGTATACCTGCAACATTTACAATCACAATGTTTTATACACACAACATACAATGTTTATGGTAGGAAGGGTTAATTCAATAGCCAAGCAGTACAATCCATTTAGAACTGCATATGTAAGTTTCATCCGATACGACCAACAGGACAACTACATTTAAGACCTGTATACCTGCAACATTTACAATCACAATGTTTTATACACACAACATACAATGTTTATGGTAGGAAGGGTTAATTCAATAGCCAAGCAGTACAATCCATTTAGAACTGCATATGTAAGTTTCATCCGATACGACCAACAGGACAACTACATTGTAGACCTGTATACCTGCAACATTTAGCAAATACAACGTTTTATACACACAACATACAATGTTTATGGTAGGAAGGGTTAATTCAATAGCCAAGCAGTACAATCCATTTAGAACTGCATATGTAAGTTTCATCCGATACGACCAACAGGACAACTACATTGTAGACCTGTATACCTGCAACATTTAGCAAATACAACGTTTTATACACACAACATACAATGTTTATGGTAGGAAGGGTTAATTCAATAGCCAAGCAGTACAATCCATTTAGAACTGCATATGTAAGTTTCATCCGATACGACCAACAGGACAACTACATTGTAGACCTGTATACCTGCAACATTTACAATCACAATGCTTTATACACACAACATACAATGTTTATGGTAGGAAGGGTTAATTCAATAGCCAAGCAGTACAATCCATTTAGAACTGCATATGTAAGTTTCATCCGATACGACCAACAGGACAACTACATTGTAGACCTGTATACCTGCAACATTTAGAATCACAATGTTTTATACACACAACATACAATGTTTATGGTAGGAAGGGTTAATTCAATAGCCAAGCAGTACAATCCATTTAGAACTGCATATGTAAGTTTCATCCGATACGACCAACAGGACAACTACATTGTAGACCTGTATACCTGCAACATTTACAATCACAATGTTTTATACACACAACATACAATGTTTATGGTAGGAAGGGTTAATTCAATAGCCAAGCAGTACAATCCATTTAGAACTGCATATGTAAGTTTCATCCGATACGACCAACAGGACAACTACATTGTAGACCTGTATACCTGCAACATTTACAATCACAATGTTTTATACACACAACATACAATGTTTATGGTAGGAAGGGTTAATTCAATAGCCAAGCAGTACAATCCATTTAGAACTGCATATGTAAGTTTCATCCGATACGACCAACAGGACAACTACATTGTAGACCTGTATACCTGCAACATTTACAATCACAATGTTTTATACACACAACATACAATGTTTATGGTAGGAAGGGTTAATTCAATAGCCAAGCAGTACAATCCATTTAGAACTGCATATGTAAGTTTCATCCGATACGACCAACAGGACAACTACATTGTAGACCTGTATACCTGCAACATTTACAATCACAATGTTTTATACACACAACATACAATGTTTATGGTAGGAAGGGTTAATTCAATAGCCAAGCAGTACAATCCATTTAGAACTGCATATGTAAGTTTCATCCGACACGACCAACAGGACAACTACATTGTAGACCTGTATACCTGCAACATTTACAATCACAATGTTTTATACACATAACATACATCAGCTGCGGTAGGAAGGGTTTATCCAATGCAAATCCTAAGTTTGGCACAATTCCCCCTTCCGTTTAGTGCGACGCCTGAAATCTGACGCAGCCACAGATTTCTGGAAACTGGAGTCAACGTCGGTTTAAAGAGATAAAGAGTCGGCGACGAAGACGTTCAAAACTAAGTCGTATCATTTTTACATGAGAAATACCTGCATTTTTATATCGCTATTAATTTACTGTCGAAGTGAAAGCTAGAGGATCTTAAAATATCACAGGTGGGCATGTTACAAGTAATATTAAGTCGGAAAACTTTTATTGTTGGTTTCAGTATAGTGATATAACCGGATTTGTACACCTAATGTTTACTCAAATATCACTAGATCCAAGACTGAAAAGTATAATGTAACGTAACATAATTAAAATTTAAATACATCAAAATCTTTAACCTTTCTTGTAGACCTTTTACAACTTTTAAAACGAAGACAAACAACAGAATGTAGACAAAGAACAAATAACGAGGATTTATCACATGATCATTACATCGCCATTGAAAAAGAACCACAAATAAACATAAACAAACAGTGACGTAGGTGTTGTTTTTATAATATTTCTATAATCTTTTTTAATTAAATATATCCAGTCCATTGACTGTACATCCATTATTTGTTTGGAAACTTATAAAAATGTACCTTATTGCTATATTGCATGTAAACAATTTATTTATTACAACATTTACTAATAATGCTTCCGGGTACATAACGATAAGCAGAAATATGATGTCAACATTTTTTTCTATTTGCAGACAATGTAAATTGTAAATAAATGTTGTTAAAATATGTGTGTATGTAAAATAAGACATCTTTAATTTACTTTTTTTTTACTTTTAACCCTCCCATCTATTTATATTCTTGAAATTCTTTGTTATCACAAGACTACGTAGGACATGGGTACTGGATGTGACATGAATAGTTCACTATCTATTCCACTGACTTAGTATTTAGATCGAGGGGATCGTTGTGCGGCATTAAGATTTTATAATAGGGTCCCCAATGAATTAAAAACTATCAAAACATTGAAACAATTTGGATTATTCCTAAAGCATCATTTCCAGGCACACTATTCCGTTGAAAAATGTATCAATTAAGGCTATGTTAGCACTTATTTTTTTAAATTATTGACATTTATATCTTATGCTATGGAGTCATTGTAATCGTCGTCTTCCTACTTCTACATTAGATTTAGTTTTAGTCATTTTAGAATTTGTAATTTTAGCTTTAATATATTTTTTATTCCTTTGAAAAGTTTTTTTTCAAATGTAAACTTGTATGACACCTAAAAAATACAATACAATACAGTGCCCTATCCTGGCAAAGTATACCACTGGGCGTACCGTATTGTTTGGCACCGACAACTTGTCACTTAGTTGTTCTCTTCCAACTCTGATTTGTTCCACTTCGTGTATCTGTGTTAACACCACCACTTTCCCCCGCATAATCACAGTTACTCTATACCTGTGACTACTAAACACAACGGTATAATGCTTAATTTCCCTGCATCCACGCAACAACAAAATAAATGAACAATAAAATTTCATATAAATATTTGTACAACATGTATACATAGACGTATTTGATATATATAAAGCCGTACATCGATTAAACCCGTTATCGTTACACCATTACAGAAAATATTATAGGGTTGACAAATACTTAACGTCAAACCATGTAAATTTCAGGTTACGGTTTGAAGTTTCTGATGAAAGAGAAAAAATAATATTTACTCATGATCGACCCACTGTCAGGGTCCATTTTTACAAGAATAGGAGAGGCCGATTACCTTTAAAGCCTTATTCGTCCCGCCATCGTGGGCCAATGACCTGTGCGAGTGTCTTATGAAATTGAATAAGGGGAAGTGTCGATACAGTAAAAAGTCAATGCAACTGATAAAAGGTGCAACGGTCACAGGTAGGATTGAAACTGATATATCTGAACTGAAACTCAAAGTCCAACGTCTTTGACCGCTCGGCCATCGGCTCTCCCAAGACACTGTTATTACAGTAAAGCACGGCGCCCACTGCGATCAGCCCGGCCCGGGCAGACTCGGCCCACGCGGCACTGGCACAGTCGCCCCAAGAGCCAGCCGACCGAGGCCGAGACGAACTGGCCGGTCTACGGCGGACTGTTTGGACTGATCACACCGTACACCTTCAGTTGAATCCAGTCCGGCAAGCGGTATTTTTAGTAAGTATTGAATTACTTGCAATGTTATGTAATTAAAATGTCCTCCAGTGATGAAAATACGAATGCCATTTTGGCTTTATTGGTAGTCTTAAATTGTAACAGGAAACGGTGAAAAACGCGAGTTGTAATGTAAACAGTGGCTGTCTTGGTACATATATCTCGTCTCGTGAAGAACCAGACCTCGAAGAATCCCTCACCTTCTTTAGTTATTTTCTGTAGGTGCTTCTAAAATTATTAATTTTTTAAGAGTAGATTTTGTACAGTTGGAATGTACCTGTTTACACATTTCAAGAAGCCGAACGTAAGCCGCTTTTCTCTTAGTCCTATTGTACTCCGATGATTTTATTTTCCATAAACGCGGTTCACTTTCATAAACACTAATAAATTTCTCGAGACACTGATTTTCTTTTACTCGCGACATGTTATCTGAACAACCCACAAGAACTGTGTAAACTACGCTGGCTCGCAGTCAGGTGGCCTGAAATCCCTAAACACGTACCGGATAGCCTGAATCATCTTCCGGCCGACCGGATGGAGGAATAGATTTTTTTTAGAGTTCGATCGCCGGCAGCCTGAACAGTCCAAACTGACAGGCCAACCGAAGCCCTTACGCGCTCAGGCAGATCTGTCCGCCTTGCCGGTACGTGTATGGCGGCGTTTAGGCCGGAGTGAGCAGGGCGCCGTGCTTACAACCTCGTCGTGTTATGTACTTTTGTGAGTGTGTTATAGTGTGAACTATTACGCTTCTGTACAAACCGGTTTTATTTCATATGTTAAAGTAAAACATATAGGCCTGTATACTACATGTACTGGCCAGAGTACCTACTGATTATCTATAATACACAAAACGGATAAAAATTAAGTCGTTTGAATATTCTGTATCGTACGTTTCAGGTCCTCGCTATGAAACCGGTACTAATTTTCATACACCAAACCACTACTACCACCAACCTTTCACAGTTTTCAATATTTCTAAATATGGGGAGCTGATTATTGAAATTTAGCCTACATATTTTGTCCATAGCTAATAACCGAGAACCAGTTCTAGCAATTTATACTGTTGAGTATTTACTTCTTTGTAATTGAGTCTAAATAATTATTCAAAATCTATGTGTGTTCAAAGGAGATATTAAATTTACACTAAATTTTCATATTGACAAGATAGATAATGATTTTTGTTTTGTTTAACTGGTAAGTTATGTTACTTATTGTTAATAAAAAAGAAAATGTATTGCAGTGCTGTTGCCCAGTACCCCAAATTATCTGCATATACAAATACATAAATCATTATTTACTGCCACCAAGCTTAAAATAGGCGTTGAAATACATGAGCTAAATAAAAACAATTAGCCTACAATAAATGTATCAGGTAATGAAATGCCCTGATCAAACAAACAAATGACAACTAAATCTGTTCCAATTGTCCTTTAGTCATAATTTAAAATGACATAGTTTTAAATTTAATTTTTTAAAGCAAATCGAAATTAACCAAGAATCAAATTCCTTACGTTTTAAAGTACTAGCAATATTGTTATAGAGGTCGAGAAGGCGACAATCGAGCTACAGTTAATAAGAAATATCGCTGAATTTTGCTATCACAATTTTCTCACATAAATTAATGATAACTTTCGTATATAAATTTTTGGAAGTTGAAGAGTTTTAATTCAATTAATTTTATTTGTATCAATAAAATAACACACTATACGTAACAGATATTTTGAAAAGTTATTCTTTTAGTCCATAAACCTTAAATCCTCAAATCTCAAAAGTAAAGTTGTGGACTTAAAATTCAAATTTGTTTTAAAACTAAACACTTTTTGTCTCCAACAGAATTAGATGTCACAAACGCATCAATTTAATTTGTTAAGTAAACATACATAAACTCCTATAGTAATTTCTGATTGTTGGTTGATGTCATTTCAATTCGGTAGGCCTAATATATAATTAATTGCCTATGCAAGGTGTCCACAAACTACTCAACCAAACTTCATCTGATTTGTCAGGTAAACTTAAATAAAAAATATCATATAAAATATTGGGCTATTTCCAGTTTGTATGTTTGTGATTTTAAGAAAAACAATTATATCTTTAAATTCAACAAACGAATGAACTTTGCAAAATTGTTATCTTAATTAAGAAAATAGTGCTTTGAAAATAGTGTCAGAAAATATCATATCCGGTTTCAAAATGGTAACCATATGACCATATTATAAATACGGAGATATTTTATGAAATATTTATAAGTATAATTTAGTATTAAATGCACATGTTGATACAAGAGTAATTTCGCTTCAAAACAATAATATACTACTGGTAATGGTTTTACTGAGCGCCATATCCCAATTCAAATCACTAGTCAAGTGATTATTGTTGTGTACCTTGTGAATAATTATCTGTTGATTTTCTCTTCGGGTGTTTCTAAACCTATAAAATCCACACAAGGAATCACAAGAATAACGAGCTTATGCTCTGTGTCACATTTTCCCTGAAAAATGTTTACAAAACTTACAAACTAGTTTATAGGAGGAGCAAACTTATTGGAGCCTAGAGGCAAAGAAAGGTGTTCCGCTACTGATTAATCTACTGAGAACAGAACTAGGCCTAGGAGTGTGTTCACACACACAGAACACATGCGGCAACCAGTATCAAGAATCAAGAATCTTTATTTTGTCGTTGACATAATACATATGTATTGACAAAGTCATACTACAGCTTGAATTAGCTACAGTCAATTTTTTCTTCAATAATTTATGACATAAAAAATTATAAATATTTGAATATTTTATTAGCTAACAGGCATCGGTTTTAAGTTTTACTAGGCTATAATAAATAAATATTACACATAAAAATAGATAGTGCGCATAAAAGTAACATACATAAGAATAAATTATCACAGACAAAATAATAATTATGAAAGACAAAATAGCATAAAAACACTGAAGTTAAATAACAAATAAGTTCAGTTTTATAAGTAAGCACATAAAAGTTTAAATATAACATATACAACAATATTGCACCAGCTCAGAAATTTAAATGTATCACAAGTATTAATATAGGCATATATAGTTATCTAAAAAATATCTATTTGTTCCAAAAGCAAAAATTCTTGTAGGCTATATATGTAACATCTTGTATTCTATTTTACTCCTGGAATTTATCTGATGAATACCATTTAAAACTGTATCACATTATTAAAAAAAAGAGACATTGTCACAATGCTCATTTTTCTTTTAGAACTAAGGAGATTGCTATATTTATTAACAATTTATCATACAAAACATATCACAATTTAATAAATAAAAACGCCACAGTCTTAAACACCACCCGAGTTAAAAGATGTGAAATATTTCATCATATTATTTCCAAACATATAAAAATATAGGCCTACTATTTTCAGTGTAGATCTTGCTTCTGGAGTTGGCCGGACATACCAACAGCAGCTTGGATTCATCCTTATATGGATTTAGTTATCAAAACACTGTTTTCCTCAGATCAGCATTTAGTTGGTAAAGGAAACAGGGCCTAGACAACTGCTGTGGGGAACCGATAGCCTACAGTTCAAACTGTGGACATGCATGTTGTTTAAAAACAAAATTTTACATGTATTAACTACATATTATTTAGATATCTTATCCACAATGTCATAAAGAAACGTAAACATATTTGAAATTTGAGCATGCTCTAACAAAATGGTGGGTAAGGTAGATTAAATGCGAATTATAAGATTGTTATTTTGTTTTATTTCAACAGATTTAATTTAGGCCTCTATAAAAATGTCCGGAAACAATTCCACCTTCCTTTTGTGGTGATGAAAAAGTAGCCTACTGTCAGTCCTTAACAGGTTATCTTAAATGGCTGAAACTCCAACAGTAAAAAGAATTATCCTAACCTAAAACCGATTCATCTATAGGCTAAACAAAATAAAACCTCTCATTAGGAATTTATATTTCTCTTTAAACTAACCTGAAATCTAAAACTTACAAACTTAGAACGTGAAAGAGGGCTAAAGTGAAAACTGAAATAAAAGAAATAGAATGGCATTAGGCTATAAAATTAGTAAACAACGGAAGGTATCAATAAAGTAAAATCTATCTGTTAGTGAACCAGGAGGATTGTCGACTTACCGTGAGGCACAAAAACTTTAGGTCTGTTGAGATTAATGGTTTTATTATACATGTTTCGCCTAATATGGTCTGCAAGTCTGTGACAGCTAACGCAGGACTGATTGAAGACTGAAGGCTAAATTAAACGTCTGGAGCCACTTGTATCACTGCTCACACGTACGCACACACCCCGCGACACGGCGCTGGTGTCGCGGGTGTCTGCAGCATGGCGGTGGAGGCTCGCGGCTGCCGACCTGTGGTTGTCAGGCACTGACGGCACCGCACTGTAAGTCCGAATGCCAATTTACCAGGTACTCAAACCGTTGTAGTGATTTAATGTACAGTTTCGTGGAATATTCATTTCATAGCATCAAAATAATGCTTTAAATTTATTTGCGGTTGCATATCTTTTCTGGAATATTATTCAGTATTTATAAAAATTTTACTTTCAAAAATGTTTCAACCTAATTTTAGTGTATACGGTATTTTAAAGATTTGTTTCTTTATACCATGAGAAAGGTCATATAATTCTAAATAAAACCCTTGTATAATATATGATTCTAGAATAAAAACAAACATGGCATATGTGTATAAACAAAATGCTGCCCGGTACCGACTTTGTATAAATTGTACTTAATTTGTTTTAGAGTTTAGAAATTACATAGTAATAGTGCAGTTTTCACAAAAATCTGATAAAACATCAAGATAATACAAATAAATATGATTTGTAAATGTAGAGACAAATACTTGCTAACATATTTACATAAAAGTTTATATTTACTAAATAATAACCCTATTATATTTACACTGAAAATTAACGTTTTTCGCTTGGACACAACTCAAATCATTACATTACTTTTGTAAAGAAATACGGTAAAATATTGTATAAGTTACTATTTTAGTTTGTATTATCTCAAAAGCTTGTTTATCGGCACAAAAACAACAAGCAAGACCGTTACGCAACACGGTACTCGTCCGCTCAGGTGACTGGAAGACAAACTCATCGCATAGGTACTTCGTTATTATCGCAGCCCACTAGTTTTGGACTAGTCTTCCTTATCAGGGACCAAAATAAACTATAACTTCCTTCTTCCATAATGAATCGAAAAATACTCGATGAGTCATACTTCCTATCGCCAAATCGTCGCCAAATAGACTCACGAATGACCTGACATTTTCGAATAATAAAACGTTGTTCTTTTAGTTTCAGTTTTCATTTATTGTTGTAATAACTTGTAAATTCCAAACATGTTAGAGAAAGTCTGTTCTTTTTAATACTGTAATTTATTTCGTCCCCGATAGGAAAGAAAATCTTCCAAAAATAGTGGGCTCTTGATAAGTACCCAGAGAACATAAGTTTCACAGATAAAATAGTAGATAACCAACATAAAACTTGCATTTATCGACAGTTTGGAACCTATTGAATACAGCTGTCTGGTTATTTGGCCAAAATAATATTGTATATACAATATTATCGAAATAAGAAACGTCAGAATTAGCGACGCTCTGGCACACAAAGGGTTACGTAAAAAATTAAGGTTTTCCTTAAGTCGGACAATCAACTTAACCCTTTGAACGCCATAAGCGATTTAGTTCACAAGCACTGAAACCGCTATAACGCCCATAATAAGTTATCCCGCAAACTACGTTTTAAAATATTAGTAGTCATGATAGTTGCTGCATTTGGCGCAAGATAGCGGGTATTTCTATTTCACTGCCTCCGCTGTCTGCTAACGTGCAAACTGAACATTAGAGAAACACGGCCAACAACTGCTATTTCTCTGTTTTGTTCCATGTTGGCCGTGCTCTTCGAAACCCCCATAGCGAGTATACTCGCTCTCATTATTTTAAGTGTGTTTTGTTCCGTGTCGGTTGTGCTTCTTGAAACCCCCATAGCGAGTATAATCGCTCTCATTATTTGTAGTTTGTTTTGTTTCGTGTCGGTCGTGTTTCTCGAAGCCCCCATAGCGAGTATACTCGCTCTCATTATTTTAAGTTTGTTTTGTTCCGTGTCGGTCGTGCTTCTTGAAACCCCCATAGCGAGTATACTCGCTCTCATTATTTTAAGTGTGTTTTGTTCCGTGTCGGTCGTGCTTCTTGAAACCCCCATAGCGAGTATACTCGTTCTCATTATTTTAAGTTTCTTTTGTTCCGTGTCGGTCGTGTTTCTTGAAGCCCCCATGGCGAGTATACTCGCTCTCATTATTTGAAGTTTGTTTTGTTCCGTGTCGGTCGTGCTTCTTGAAGCCCCCATAGCGAGTATACTCGTTCTCATTATTATTGAGTATAATTGCTTTCATCACTTTAATTTAGTTTTGTTCCGAGTCGGCCGTGCTTCTTGAAGCCCCCATGGCGAGTATACTCCCTATTCTTGAAGTTTATTTTGCACTTTAGCTTTGTCGTTCCCGCTTTATTTTAAAACATTTTGTAATCGGATGCTAGGGTAAAATGCCTATAACAGAACTTGGCGTTCTATGGGGTAAGCATAACTTTGCTGGTTATTGTATCTATAAAACCCATGATTTGTTATCGAACGGTATTTTTACTATATATTGACTTTTGAACAACTGTTTTAATCCATCCAAAGCCCATTTTAGTGGTCCTTAATATAAACTTAACCAAATTACAAGCACAACCTTTTCAGAACCTTTAACAATGATACACGAAAAGAAAAAGTTCATATAACTTTATAAGAACTTTATAACCATATAATTATAAGAATATTTATACAAACCCACGTGATAAAGTTAAACTGCGCTAAACAATAATTGGCGAGTGCGCAAAAATTATGCTTGGTATGACAAAGAGGAATTTGAATGTAGGGTATTGTCTAACTGCATGAGAAAAACCAAGCCCAGTATGAAAAATATTTGTAAGTTAAGTTTTAGTTTATGATCGAAGTTTAGTGGTTTCATTTTCTGTTTAATTTTTGATTGATTTATTTAAATTAGAGTGGATTGCAAAATGTTTGTTTTGATGAAGTATATATCTTAAATTTTCTCTGAGGTGGAAGGTTAACTTAACTTTGTGAGGCGGAAATGTTTCCTTTCATTTATAATATTTTCCCCTATTTTTGTTGTTTTTTTAGTAACCATACTACATCAGCAAAATGTCAATATCAAGCAGATGCTTCAAATCCTATATGATGTAATTTACGTTTGCGATGAATTATGTAAAGGCTAATTACAATCACCACGAACTGGTGATGAAGTAATTGCGTCGACGATATCCGTCTGTAGAAGGAAAGGAATTTTCTGACTACGACGGGGCACCGTAGCGTGGCCCTTGCTCTTATTGTGATGAACTATTGCATTTTTTTAAACTAAAAATGACCCTCATCAGATAATTTTTAGTTTGTTCTTGCTCATAAAATACGTGTTTTTCTGGCTTTTCCTTCAAACGTGGCTCATCGATTGGGCGGATGGGTCAATCAATCAAATATTTTATTGCAAGAAACAATATTAACCAAAACAATAAACAATAAACAATATTAACAATCGGCAATATTAACCTAAAATTTCAAACAGTCACTACATTGAAACCCCAGTCAAATATACAATTTGATATATCATAACTCTTTCGTTCATACTAGTTTTCCCACTTTCAGCGCTGGATGTTAGTCAAAATATGGTCCTATTTTAAAGATTTTAAATTGATCTAATATAACTTAATGAAACCAAGAAAGATTTTGTTCTATGAAAACTCTAATTTAGAAATAGGAAAAAATATCAGAATAGAAATATATGGAAAACCGAGGGTAAATTTCAATTTAGTAGGGGACTTAAAAGAGATACATTATTGGAAAGAACAGATTTGATTTAATTTACTGTGAAAATTGCATGTCATATGATGATCTATTCTTGTTTTCTGCCTCCCAAAAGGAGTGATGTTGGCGAGAAGGCTATTCTGTCCCTATCTACTACTTGTTATTACATGATATAAGTAGGTTTAGAGTAAGCCATTGTAAATATGTTACTGGAAGTACCAAAGTTAAATATATCCTTTACGAGCTTGCACGAGCTTGAATTTGGCTAATTATGCGGCCACCCAATCATATGCCATAAACTGTAAAATGCTTAAGACACCAAAAAGGGTTTCAAATGAGATTTTAATGCCTAAGGAATTTGTTGATAAAGCGAACCCCTGCCTGTAAAGGCGGACGTTCGTAAACCCCCGTCCTGTGTCTCCCAGTACGGTAGGAATGTCCCTCGTGTTTCGTACATATGAATGTCTCGACCGATAGCCATAACACATATACACATACAGAATAATGTTGTCTATAAAAAGTAGAGACTTGGCAGCAGTTATAATCTTTTAAAGGCCTCCTTGCATGACTCTCCGAACTTCAATCGTTCGATTATCCGAAACGCTTGTTTTTGGATTTTAAAAGCTCTGGAGAACTAGCCGTTTGTGTTTGCTCCCCACAGCACTAAACCGAAGGTGAGGTGGGGGTACAAGCCATAATACGCCGTCATCAGAACCTGAATTTGGCAGTATTTGGCTAAACACCTGAAAACATAAATGCCGCGATCAGTTTGGAGCAAACATGGTCAATGTGAGTATTCAACGCCCATCCCCGATCCAGGAATATTCCGAGAAATTGGTAACAATCAACTTCTTCCAAAATAGTGTCATCCAACAATAAGACGACCGGTCCGTCCTTTGGATCTCCTGATCGCAGTGCGAAAGTCAGAACATTTGTTTTTTAGGAATTCCCTTTGATATTGAGGCTGTTGAAATTCTGATTGAAAGTTTCTGGTGTCAATAAACATTTGCTGTTAGTGTACCGTACAATACCATACGAGTATCCTGTT
The DNA here is from genome assembly GCF_021130785.1 of Homalodisca vitripennis. Taxonomy (NCBI): domain Eukaryota; kingdom Metazoa; phylum Arthropoda; class Insecta; order Hemiptera; family Cicadellidae; genus Homalodisca; species Homalodisca vitripennis. The sequence goes on along the minus strand of NC_060215.1, from coordinate 14,753,199 downwards.
TAGTAGTGATATTATTGACATAGATGAGGCAAAGAATCGGACTGAGAATTGATCCCTGAGGGACCCCAAAACTCAGGTGGAAAGGTTCAGATATTTTATTTGAGATTTGAACCATTTGTGTTTGGTGGCAAAAACATGAGCTGAGAAACTGAAGGAGCACACCTCCGATGCCATACAATTCAAGTTTGTCGAGTAATCTGTAGTAGTCAAAACAATCGAATACTTTAGACAAGTCCAGAAACACTCTTAACGTGGGTAGAATCTCGAATTTCTCACAAGCAACAGATGCAAAAAATCCATTAACTCGTCCGCAACCTCAGTCGCGATTTCATTTGACTTTTTTAATACTTACTATCGGGGTTGTAAGTATCTCTGTCTTTACTTCCGACCACGGCTGTTCATGACTTGATTTCCTATAGGAACATGTATTTAGTTGAATCTTCAAACATTTATTATCGGCTTCTAGCACTTCTATTGTAGTTTTAAGGTTTTTTAGAAGATCTGGGTCCACCGAAGACGGAGTAGGCTGTACCTGTGGACGTGGACACGAAGTTTACTGATAGGGTGAGGGGCTCGCACTGGACATTACGGGTGGCCTTGTTTCCACGGAGCGTCAGGGTGTTTCCAGGAAATATCATATCTGTGAAGTTCAGCAAGAGTGTGTAAGACTCAATGGTGTGATCCAGCAGATATTTGTATTCTTTTTTTAGGTTACCTAGCTCCTTTTTGAGACAGGCGATCTCCGTAACTGACTCAGATGATGTTGGAGGGTGAAATGTTGGCGGTCAGTAAAGGTTCCTGGCTGGGCGCAGAGCAGATAGCAATGGGCGTGTTGGACGCGGGCGGTGTTCAGGTAGCGCGGTGGCGAGCAGACGCAGTTCAGGTCCGCAGTAACCACAGCGTGCACATTGTGACGAGGTGTTCTCCAGTGTGTTTTTGATTACACACAGTTAGTGTCGTCATGCCCACATCAGCTTTAATAGAAACTCCACGGCTTTTCCCTAAACATCGCCAAAACACCTCCGGACTTTTCAAAATTTTGTTGCCTGTATTTAAGAGTATTATAAATGATACAGAGGTTACAGGTTTTGGTTTTTTTTCTATTTGAAAATTTGTTTCAATAATTATTATACAATAATTATTTAACAAATAAATAATTAATTAAAAATTCGATAAAATCCCGATAACAACTAATTAATTAATACAACTTAATAGTTAAATAACATATGAACAAATTATGAAGGACAAAACAGATTCACTTGATAGCAAAAAGTAATATTAGGTACTGAGAATCGAACTGGAGAACCCTTAATGCCAGTCCACGACGTTACTGATGTCGCCTCCAGAACAGACAACAAGAACAGAGTCAATAACAGTTAATAAAGTGCGGGGCTCTGTAGATTGTAAAACAAACGTAATTATTGTGTGCAAATGTGCAAACCGTTCTTAGGCCAACTCAAGCTACATTTAGTGACCTGAGTCAAAACTGGTCACTAACATTCCATAAATCTGTTTAGAATTAAATTAAGCTACGGAGCGGCACAGACTGGATAGGCATAGGCAAGGCTTCTGCTCCTCTATTTTGAAGTCGCCTTGGAGTCGTGTATATTCTTGAAAACCAATTTAAAATTCAAGCTTCTCGACCTGAAATCCAAGACACTGATTTTCATTAAATTCCGCCGAAAAAATGGTTGGAGGACAACGGAAATCTTCTTTGATAATAAAAAATATAGTTAATGTTCGTGTTTTTAATTTCCCGTTATATCAGACAACCCCTTTTATCCCTTGCCGCCATCTTGGAAATGAGTGGTTACTTTGCAAAGCTGATATCAAGTTGCGTTTCTTAACCCGAAAACCCTTATAAACCAAGTTTTGTGCATATTTTTTAAATAGCTGAAAACCCCCATTTTGCATCTCGGTGATGTATACACTTTTGGTTTACGGCAACAATTCTTTTGTTCCCTTTCCAACAATGTGCCACATGTGGGGGGTTGCCATTTGACATTTTTGACTTCACAAAGTCGGCCCCTAGGAGAACCAATAAGATAGCTACAGAATTTATTTATTTGTACACTGCAATACACCTTTACAAATTAATAACAGAATGGCTGATTAACATGCAGATACAATGATATAACAATAAATAGACTACTAATACTACAGTATATCAAATAGTTTTGAATATAACAAAACAATACTATATACTGTAAAATCGTTAATGTAAGGCAACTTTAATAACAAGCGCAAGTGCTCCAATAACAATAAATTAAATTAGAAAATTAGATAATATAATAACATACAATAGACTGAAATGGTGCAAAACTTAACAGCAAAACAGTAGCAAATTATAGAATTTTGAAAACAATAACTAGGTCTGTAATAGTTATCAGAATAATAATTACATAACAATATACATAATAATAACAACATAACCACATTTATAATAATAATAACGTGATATTTGTATATGAACAAAGATTCAGAGGACAACTACTCAATCATAATTATAGTGGCTAATCTGTTTTCGAAGGCAGCGAGAGAGGAACCAACAAAATCCAGTTCAGGACATACGGCATTACCAGTTCTCATTAGTCTAGGTATAGTACTGTCGTAGTGGTAGTTTGTAGGATGGTGATGCTTGCAGAAAAGCTGACAGTGTCTGGATCCACGAGGAACATGAAGATTAACCTGGCGAAGAATCACCGGACAGTCGATGAGACCATTCAATAATGTTTTCAAGAAAACCATGTCCAATAATATGTTTTGGATGCAAGGGTTCAGAATGACGTTCACAATACAATCATTTTCTTGTGGACGAGTACTTGGTATAGAATCTGGTCGCCTCGGACGGCAGATCTTAGTAAGAGGTAAGAGTACGGCTTTTACGTCTTGGTAGGTCAGGAGATCACAATCACTTCTCCCACCCCACGTGAGGAGTTGGATGAATTAAAAGTGACAATACTTGGATACCATCACCCTTTCCACCCTTCCTTCCTTAACCTATTGTTATCCTTTTTCTGTATTGTTCCCGCGTAAGTACTTTGCAATACATTCGTTAAAAGTTGTAATTTTACTTTAATGATAAAAATATATTTAATGTTCGTGTTTTTAATTTTCCGTTATATCAGACATAACCAATTGACCTTTTCAAGGTGTACTGCTCAACTTTACCCTCAGTTAAACTTTACCCTCAACTGTGAATTACTAAACGCTAGAGTACTTATCTGCCGGAAGACTTGTCTCGAGGGATGAATATTGTTGAGAAGTGTTGAAGAAGTTTTAGACAAAACAAGAAACTTCACAATCATTTGGGATTTGCCGGTTCAGGTTTAATGCACAATGTTTACCCAACAGAAAACAAGGATTTCGTTGTTTAACTTTACAAACCAGTAACATTCTATACAACACGTTACACGCGCGTAAGTTGTATTATACCCTATATGCTGTTTATTAAGTCTGTATTTATTCATAAAAAATTTATTTATTATTATAAAAATCAGAAAAATAAGTTGAAATGAAAATAATACTCAATATTCAAATCCACGAAATTTATTTTTTGGACAACTCTGTGCCAAACTATACTTAAACCCAGATTTAAAAGTGCTATCTAAAGGACTAGCATACACATAATATTATGAAACCATATACGCTACGCCTTTAATACCAGTAATCGCATTCCAAGTTGGTGTAGATGTCGCCAATCACGAATACCTTTCACGATTCAGTATAACGCGGTTAGGATTGGTGCAAAGTACTCTGTTAAACATGTGGCAAACGACAATTAAAGAGACGTACTACTTTTTATAGCCTCCACTCAAATATACGCGGAAACAATCGCAGTGTAAAATGAATCTTTTTTATAATGCGAAATGCAAAAAAGTTTAGATTCATACAAAGTATAGGTTATCCAGTAAAGGTAGTTGTACAAGTTTTAATTTACACAGTTTCATGAAACAGATACTCGTAGGTTGTCACTTTTTAATCTTGTGTCAAACAAAACGTATTAATATTTTTAAGTCTTTATGAATATTACGTCTCTGTTATCACAGTTCCCAAATACGCGTTTCTGTTATCATTAGGTCCGGTTTAATTTATTACTCTGCGTAATGGTTCCTTTCAAATGACACCCCACCTGTGACTATTACTAGAATCTTTTGGTATAGTTCAAAAATCGAAATTTAGATTCACCAAGATATTTCATACTCAAAGTATATTTGTTTTATCTTTTTATATTTAACGCTATTCCATATCTCCAACTATTTCATTGTGGACGTTAAAAACTTTTATAAAAAATAAAATGTAATAGTTATTACAAATTAATTATTAAAAACAATCGGTTATTAGCTGAATAGTAACTAATTTTGAAACAATATTAATATTTCAATTAAACACACACACAAACGAACGTGTCAGAGCGTCATATCCTAGTTCATGAAAAGAAAACATCCAGGTACTGCATCTATTAAACACGATTGTTTTCTCGGTCTTACACCTTCACTAGTGTGTTCGGATGCGATCTCTGAAACAATCCATACCTGATTCTCTGCTTCCTATTTTTGAAACAAATTCAAACTCCTTTTCATGACAACCTAAATTCCTTGTGTTTTATGAATTGTTTGTCCGGAGGCACCGGCATCCTATATATTTCGTTGGTTGGAAGTTCGTCATCACGCTCCCACGTTGACACTCGCCTGCAGCCGATCATTTGGTGTAGGACTCCGCTCTTCACGTCAACAACTTGAAGTGAAGGTTCCAACAGCTGCTTCTCACCACTTGACGACCGTCTCAAACTGTCAAACTGGAGTGTTAAAGGTGTCACTTCTGGAGTGTCGTTCAGCAATGAAGTCGCCTCAGTTGTGTCCGTTACTGTCCACAGCAACTGCGTCGCCGATGTGCTCACCTTGCTCTCGACCATTTTTACAGCTGTTCCTGCATAGATCCACACTAGCTTTATCACCGGCTATCTAGTTCTCTTCCCATACGCTGTAGCGATTCAGTGAAACCAGGGATGGCTCCGACTCCACCCGGCCGTCTTGTTGCACATGCTTCGCACTTCCATACAGCCCGTTTTTGTGTCGAAAGTTTTTAAAAATTGTCTTTACGCCCCAAACGTGTAAAACTGGGATGAAAACCCAGTTTGCACTCTGCACACACAAGCATATGAGCACTGTAGACCCGAGCAGCACGATTAGCACGGACCAACACGTTAAAACTAAAAATTATAGGAAATAAGATTAAATTAAGAACAGCATATTGTACCGTTTGCTGAAAATATTGTTTTTTTATAAATCTAATTACTAAATAATTATGGGAGAAAATATACACAAAATAGTTTTGATTATAAGTACAATTGTTGATAAAAATTAATAGTACATTGGGAAATTAAAAATGTAATTTCTCAAGAAAGGATAAGCGAATAGGTACAGAAAGACAGCTATTTCTCTGAAAGTCGACCTTATGATTGGATGGTCGGTCTCCAAACCCTGCGGAGCAAGTATTTTTTGTGATTCAATGTTTATTGAAATATATATATATATATATATATATATATATATATATAAAATTTAATGTTATATAATGTATATAATAATTTCAAAGACCTCACGACGTATTTATGAGTATATATATATATATATATATATATATATAATTTAATGTTATATAATGCATATAATAATTTCAAAGACCTCACGACGTATTTATGAGTATATATATATATATATATAAAACCATGAATACGTCGTGAGGTCTTTGAAAATATTAAATACATTACATATAATTATATTTTAGTAGAACAAACCACGAAGAACTTGACATCATAGTCGATAAGAACGAACGAACTATGAACGATAAGAGGTTGAAGTGTGGTACTCCCCACTCAGTAACTGCATACAAGAGAGAAGCACGGGAGGTTCACACACACACACACACACACACACACACACACACACACACACACACACACACATGCTGGTGTGAGCGGCGGCGGTTGGAGTCTCGCAATATGACACCCGCGCCACTCTATCGCCTCGCTTCAATGACTCATCCTGAACTCTAGGATGGTTTGGCACAGGTGTGTCCGTGCTATCACGACAGTCCTAGAGTAGTGTTCAAGGACGAACGGTCGCCAGTGTTGCTCTCTGAAAATTACAATATGGAGAGTGTGTCCTGTGTACTCGTGTGTTTAGTCTTAGTATAGTGTGACAGAGAAGGTGTGACGATGTGGTACATATCATTACAATTTCAATGTTATTTTGTAGTCCTTACTGTTATTGATATTGTCAGCAACCGTGTGCGACTTTTTAGAACTATACCACTTGATTTTCTATTTAAGTATGGGGAACAAAAGAAATCGATCACGGTTCAAATTAAATATACAAGGACAATACCTTGTACAATGGACTGTTCTTAATACATTGGGACAAGCAAAAATAAATGACAATAGTTGAAGATACCCCAGTTTATGAAAGCTGTGGTTCAATAGATGTAATCTCAAATAGGTGTACAGTAAAAGGTTGCAGAATTATAGTTGTACAATATTTTGTAAGAAAATTAAAAGAACTAATAAGCTCTTTGTCACCAGGTTAAAGTGTTAAACAGGGCTTCTTAACCCTAACTTTGCCTGGTAAAGTAAGCCATTCTTTATTCATTTTATAAATAAAATCTACCTACACAAACTATTAATATCCTGCAGCTACAATCTAAAACAGAGCAATATTACGATGATAAGCATTCGAAGTCTATATGATACACGAACCATTCGTAACCATAGGTAGTCTGCGGAGTACGTTCTTCTTATGTGTGTTTATAATACATACTTGCTATATCATTGTAAAATGGTATATTTATTAAATTGCTGCTATATCAATCAAATTTTTATCTATATTTATCATATATTACCGCAATAAGTACTTTGCTTATAATTTTTATTTAACATTTTTGTTTATATGAAAGGTTTGACTTAATTAAATTCGTGTATTGTAACAAAATGAATGTTTGACTCTTTGCCCTTTATTGATTCAAAAACTATTTAACCTATCATTATAAAAATGTGTATGTATATGTACTTTTCCACGTGAAAGGCTTATATGCTATGTCTATTGATGTAACTCACCAACAGGCGGCACTGCAAAATATCTAAGTTATCAAAACGCCTGCACATTACAAACTGCAATTCCCTTTATTGATTCAGAAACTATTTAACCTATCATTATAAAAATGTGTATGTATATGTATTTTTCCACGTGAAAGGGTTTTATGCTATGCCCATTGATGTAACTCACCAACAGGCGGCACTGCAAAATATCAAAGTTATCAAAACGCCTGCACATTATAAACTGCAATTACGTGACAATTACGTATATTAAATAGGCAAACACTATTTGAAGGTCCTAAGTTTTGATGTATATTTCTCTTTATAATAAATTTCTGGTTGAGGTTAAAGCTTCATTGTTAGACTCATTTATAATAAAGTAGACGGGCGTGTACGATGGCTATAAACATAAACTTTTGACAGATTTTACTGATAATGGAAACAAGATAAACTCTACATCGGAGTTGTAAATATAATTCACTTGAGCCAGAAGTGCTTATACATGGGAAAAGCTTACGAAAAGCGTGCGAAGCCGCGGGAAACAGCTAGTTATTATATAACTGTTTTAGCGATAGTAGTGTATCAATTTGTGGCCAAAGAAAACATTTTGAACTCGATCAACAATTTTATAGTCTAGGACCTGCTGCGCAGTGCGCATATGTTACTAAATCAATAATATTAAGACTTATCCCCGGTTCCTATTGTGTTGTCAGCAACAAACAACAAACAGCTACCCTCCTATTGTATTGTGTTCAGCCAAGAGCCCCATCCAAACGGTTAAATTTCACATCCCTATTGCATAATACAGTAAACATCATCGGCGTCTCATACTTACTACAATTAGCTTAGTTAATTTAGGTTTTGCAACTATAAGCATTATCTGAAATTATAGCTGAATTAAATGTGAGAGCTGGATTTGAGCCTCTTATAAAATATAGATTCAAGACTTTGTATATATAACAATTTTACAAAGGGAGTATTTTCAAACTAACAAATAGTGGTCAGGAATGAACGGTCTTGTTATTTTGATACATACATATATTGTTACATTTTTAATCGTTCCATGGATATAATTTCTGAAGGCAACTGAGGGATCTAATTTTATTTGTAATACATAGTATTGTGTTGTAATGGGTACTGACAACATGCTGAGTCAAGCTCGAAATCCTCTTCATCTTCGAATCTGTAATAGATTAAAAATGACTTGATTATAAAATCAATCACAAAATAAATACTAGTGAACAAAAACTTTTAAGCATACTATAGTTATTTAATTATAAAATATAAATAGCTAAAGTCAGTAAAAAAGCTTATTTTAAATCGATAGATCCCTTTTCAAAAATGGCTAGAAGAAACTTGGTTTCCAGGAACTAAGAATTTGAAAAGTTCAAATATACATTTTTATTATTTACCACTTTTAGATAAAAAAGCAAGAAATGAAAACCAAACGTTATATTTGGAATTTTGAACTCGTTTCGTGTGCATTGAAATTGTATACATTTTTAATAACTCAGTTATTTATTACATAGCTCATATCGATGTATAGAAGCTATTTAAACGTTTTTCTATGTAACATTGAATATCAAAACCAATCAAAGCAGACAAAGTAGTAGCTGAAGCAATTGAATGTCAAGACCCATTAAACCCTATTTTCACCGATGCGCTTGATAACACTGTCAGTATGACAAGTTGGAGGCCCATCACCCCTTCTAACATTTTTAAGATAGTAGGAAAATTCAAAACTTCTAACTCCCGTGATCTGACTATTTTCAAATCCGTTATCGTTACAGCAACAACCCGTTGAGAGTGTATAGTAATTTAAAATGTAGAATAATGTTTGAAATTGTTTTAAATCCTTTGTCTATGACAAATCTTACAGTGACAAATCTTACCACTTGAATCTTACAGTGTTTTAAGATTTGGGGGCATACAATGGAATTTAACCTAGTACAATTAATTAAAAAAAATTTAAACCACGAGTAAGACATAATTTAATAAATGACATAGTTACTACAGAACAAATAATTACTAACTTATCTTACAAAACATTTTTTATTTAAAATTAAAAATTTTCAAACAGCACTTAATACTTTAAAAACTATTTTGAATAATACAAAGTTCCAAATATGGTATTTATCAGGTTACTGTTCCTCAGCTTACTCCTGTACAGGCATGAAGATGGAAATCTAGAGAATATAAGAGGAATCCTGGATCTATAGTCAGCAAAGTAATTACCACTTGCGTGCATTCTTACTAGAGACATAACACAGCTGTGGCAGCCAGCCCAAGTAATCAATATTCAAATGTCTGTCAGTAAGAATACCACGCAATGATATAAAGATGGAAATTTACAGGATTTAGTATATCCGTGGTGATTTAATGTTTTTTCTTGCAGCATAAATGTTATCTATTCAAAAACCACAAATTTCAGATAGCAGCGCCTATTTTTATTAGAGAAATAAGATAACTAGATTTGGTGGCCCAGAATCTATATCCAAATTCAGTCTGTTGCAAGCTCAACAGAATTTTGTGAAAAAACTTTAAGAAATTCCATTTCTTTTAATAAAACATTTACACCCTAAACCAAGAAACATTTACCACAATTATTATACTGTTTACATCTTTTTAAATAGTTGATCTTAAAATTTCCAGATTTGAAAAAAGTACTGAGTTACTACATAAAATCGTAATTGGTTGTGAAACAAAAATATGTTACGTTTTATAATGAAATAATCTCTATTACAACATTTTGAGTGAAAGCATTACTCAACGTACATCAATAATATATTAAACATATTATTATTAGAGGTTTAATATAATGAAATGTTTGGTTCACGCATTGCTTCTAGCTGGATGAAGACAGCATTTTACAATTTTTTGCTTTAATTTTCATTAGTGGCAAATTTTACGTATTTCATTCATTCAATTTTAAGTTGTCGGTGGTTATATCCAAAACTACACAAGCGCTTGTGGATATGTTTGTACAAGCGTATGATTTTTTACAAACTTTATTGTTTTAAGCTATTTTAATAAGTAAGATATTTATTGAGTCAAACATTTTCATATGGCAATAAACTCCTCATTTGGTTATATAAACATCCCCCACTTCATCTCTATTCATAAGAAAGTTATAAGGGAGGGATGGCTTTTAAGACACCAGGTATTATGTAATTTAACAAATTTTCGAGAAAATTGCATCTAGTATACGTTGTGTGAGTACTCCTTATACTAGAACTATATTAAACTAAATTCACCAAATTGAAATTTTACACACAAAATTACAATTAATTAATTAACAATTAATTAACATATAAATTAAATCCCATAGTGCTCGTTGATGATTCTTTTGTTGTTTTTTTCGTTGACGTATACTGCATCAGTTGTGACTACGAAGCGAAATATTTATGCAATATGATGTTTTATAGTATTTATTGTTAATCCTCAACAAACTACTTGAACTTTCCTGTAGCTGTGTATACATTATAATACTGTATTTGATTTTTCTCTCAGGAATTTGTGATCAGACCCTCTAGAATGTTACTGTGTTAAGTGATCAGCACTATTTAGAAGAATGTTTTTCTTTGTCTCCATCAGTGTGGGATGGTCCAGCCTTCAGTGCCTGAGGTATTATTAGATAAGATAAGACGAGTTAGTCAATGGCTATTCTTGTAAAACAGGGTGAAATATAGTCCCGCAGAATATAAAACTTCACTATTAACGATTACAAAGTGGTAGTTTCGTTTATGAGACTTTGTAAATGTTAATGTTGGCTAAAAATGTAGACCCAGGATTTATTTGGTTTTAACCTAAAATATGTCATTATAGTTGACCAGTATTTTCGAAAATCTATGTATTGATACAAATATAAAGTCATATTAGGTATGTAACCGTTTACATTTCGTATTAGGAAACGTATGCACTACATGGTATGCGCAACAGACACATTTCATGAGAAGACACTTTTCTTAAAGCAATATAAGGAAGAATAAATCTGAACCTTAATATTGCAAGACTAATACGTTCTACTCGATCTAACCAAGCCCGTGGACGCATTTCTCGTTGTTTTCATCACCCCTCCAAGTATAACAGAATTTATGAAAGTATTACGTTAAAGTTCTTTAATGTACGAGTTTCTTCAATATACTTTTGGCTATTTTGTTATAATCTCGTAAAATTTATCATAGTGTTCATTTAATTGAGTGTTGTAACTTTGAACTAAACTGAAATCAAATCAACTAAAAAAATAATTTAATATAAAAATAAAGTTTAATTTCATGTTTTTTCGTAAATATATATATATATAATATATATATATATATATATATATATATATATATATATATATATATATATATATATATATATATTGTCCAGTTTACGTTTACTAAGTTTAACTTTCACAATTTGAGCCAAGACAAGACTATTAAACCATCTAAACCAAGGCCTATATTGTAAATGTTTCAAAATTTAAACCGGCATAATTTCTTTAAGAAACCCTTTGAAGTCGGATTACAGCATTTTTACTCTACTAATAATGCCTTTAATTTAATGTACTAATTGACATATGCTCTCATTTAGGGTTTCTTCTGACTCCTTGCGCACCATCACCTTGACATGACAAAAAATGATAGTTACTTCAAAAAGTAGATTTATAGGTGCAGAAATGATGTACCAAGTTTTATCACTTTAACTGTATGGTTCGGGAGTTTACAAGCCAGTGAATACACCTTTTTTACACCCTGTATGTATATATACATCTGGACTCTGAAAAGAATTATTAAGGGGAGATTCATAATTTGGAATAATTAGGCTAATTTCAAAATTTTATACAATGAATAATTGTACAACTATTAAGTTAATAAATACATTTTTAAACAATAAGTGCAAAATTGAATGCTTCTTTCATGTTGTTGTTGTATAAAAACAAAATGTAATTGCAGTTTTATGCTTCATTCTATTTGTACGATCATCGGCGATAAGACCTGCAGAAGAAAAGAATCTTTCCACGAAACTGAAGTGGCAGGTAATCAAATTTTGTTTCTGAAGTTCATAAATCAACATGTGTATGACATGTTTGTTGGAGGCACAGAAAAGGCAAAGGATTTCCCCACCTTTTGGCATGGGCAGTTCCGAATAACCGAGAAACAATATATTGCGGAAAAGAAGTAAGACAAGTCTAGACTTTTATTTTAGAAATACTCTCTTATATTCTCTGAAACTCTCACGGTCCGAGACCCCAGACGTCCAGAAAATCCATGTGGAAGTCTAAAGAAAACAAATTTTTAGAAAATATATATCTCAGCCTAGACTCAAATATTCCACCTTAAGATTTATATTCGTGTACGTTCATTAATCTTTAGAATATTTATTTACCTATCGCTTTAACGTTTGTATATGACAACCCAAAATTAGTCTACCAAAGTAACGAAGTACCATGATTTGTAAAATTTAACTTGAAGTTCATATTTTTGTCTTATTTTTTATATTTGTTCATCGCCGAGCGTCTGCCGCGTCTATGCGCAATACACGCAGTGGACGTTAACTTCTCGGCAGGGGTAGAAACACAATTATTTAATTTCATGCATGCCTCAAAATATGTCTAGCTGTATGCACAGTACATATATCCTTTATAAGAATACAAGTCTATTTATATCCCATTATCAGAAATGGCGTGTTCTGAAGTTTAGGAAAAAACATTTAAATGTAAAATACTTAATACTTAAGGGGTCTTAAAAGAGTAATACTTTGAGGGTCTTATTGACGGTGAGAGGCATTACATGCAGTTGAGCACATTAACCAAACGGAATGTTGCTGTTTTGTCCAGCCTAGGAATGAAATTTACGTTCTTGAAAGGTTCACGAATTGATCCATATGCTTAGTTGCTCTTTGTATTTATTCGTGGGATTACCAAAAGATGTAGAGCCTTCTCATTGAAAAGGATACGGAGGCTAAGTTTGTTCAGTTCGCCCAGTGGATCAGTCCGGCATTTTCTTCAATTAAATATGCCATTATTTAAAACCAAACATGTTTAATTTGAACATTTCGCCATCTGATATCGTTGCCATATCACTAAATTAGCATTTTAAAAGAATATACTCCAAAATATATTATTATACTCTTTTATTTATGGTGGCAGTCAAATGGTGGTCAAAACTTACGGCCGCCAGATAGATAGCAAGATGTAAAAAGATATATATATATATATATATATATATATAGGCCTATATATATTGGCTTTTGTTCTTGTTATCGCTGTTACTCTATTTATTAGTTATCTAATCCGTTGTTCTTCATCAGATTAAAATGGCTTTGGCCGTTGGGAGAAATAATTTAAAAAAATATTTGCTTGACATTTTTACTAAGCTAGGATATATTATTTAGGTAATTAGATGCAAATATTTTTCTGCAATGAATTTTACAATTCTTTGAAAATCTCATTGCAATTTTTTTCAGTTACTATATCGGAATTCATTCTATTGTCACTGAGGAAAATAATATTGTAATTAATTGCCCAAAGCAATTTTATATGGACTTCTCAATCTTTTATACAGTAGCCTACGTATACGACATTGTGTTTGTTTTGGATCTGGTTTATAGGAAGATATAAAATCCTTAGTATATGAATTTTAAAAAGTTGAAACCTTTTAATCTCACTTCAACTGTTCTCGGCTAGGGTTCAACTTCTTCAACCGTGGACACACTTGGAAGTACCCAATAGAAACATCTGTCAGACAGATTAAAACCCTACCCATTCCGTGCAGCGGAACAGAACGAGATGAGTTTTGGATAATTAGAGACCAGTAATTAGCAAATGAGGGTTAACGAGCAGACAATTGTGTGCTGAAGCGAGCTGTGGAACTCGCTGTAGGCCGGCGGCGATCAGCCGCGAGGCATCGTTATCTTCCCGCGATTCCCCAAACCCCTGTCGATTGCTCACAAACATGCTCTTGTGCATAAAGTTTCAGTCTGAAAGTAGCTCGTCTTGCTTACTTTTGCTATATTTGACATGTGCTAAATGTCCTCTCAAACTGATACACACCAAAAATATAGAATTGAATGTCACTTATTCAAACAGATGGACATTCAACTAGCAAACTAATTTTATCATTACTAATTTTATTTGTAGGAAGTTTTGCATGGTTAATACCAAAAATGATAGTGTATTTTCCTAATCTTATCGTAGATCCATATTTATTATCTTATCTGAATGTAATGTCTTAAGCAAGTTTTTTTTTTTTAAGGAGAAGCCAATCCCCTTTTAAGCCTTACTCTGCCTGTCTTCATGGGCCACTGGCCTGTGCGAGGATCTTATCAAACAGAATAAGAGGGAGAGTCGATACAGTACTGATAACAAGTGCTACGGTCACAGACAGGATTCAACCTGCGCTATCTCTAACTCAGACCCAAAGTCCAACGTCTCAGACCACTCGGCAATCGGCACTCACCAGGAACTTCATGGACAAAATACATTATTATTAAGTTTCTAGGAAGTGCGAGGAACTAATAGTTTTATTCTGCATTTTTTTTTTTTTTTGCTTTTCCCTATCTAGTATCGCTAACAGGTAAGTAATAGTTTAAAAATTTCCTAGGTGCCGTTTTGTATTTAGATACTACACAATATCCGGTGTAAGGAACTCCAAATTTATCCCCCACAAAGGCCAATACTCGAACAAAAGTTCCTATGAACGTTTGACGTGAGCTTATAAATCACATTATAATCGTATATTAGAGGCGGTAATCTTAGACAGCCCACTCCGGCCGGTTTATCCCCTATCTCAAGACAGAGTTGCCGGATATTAGCATGAGAATACGACCAGAGCTGCTGCTTCATCTTACCGTATTATCGGCATTTACATTTCTGTTACACTGTTACACTGCTACATCATACACCCTACACCATACTCCTGACATACTACTCTCTATACTCTATACTCTACACTTGACATACTACATTCCACGTTTTACTCATCACTGCTATATTTCCACCTTTGAGCGCCGAGTACCAAGTGAGAAACATACATTAAATTATTATGTAATTCTAATTTAATACATGCAAAAACCTATCATATTATGACTTATAATTGCAACATTTCTTCACCATTATTACTTCATAACTTTAAATCGAAACTTTAGAAGTCTACAGGAATAGATTAGAAGCATCTGAAATAGTAGATTATTAGATATTAAAAAGGCACTGGAATGACATAAATTTTTGAAATGTGTTCGGCGTTGAACGTACCTGAGATTTTAGTACAGATGATTCAATTTAATTTATTATTCGTCCTATAATTTAAAATAATTATCTTGCTTTAAATATTGTTCTTAAGGTTTATAATAATGTAATGTTGAAGTTAGTGCAACAGAATTTAAATTTTATTCAAATAAAGTAACACGAAGTGTATTAATGGCTGTGTGATGTTAATGATAAAATGTATCTCAATAACTTATAACGGTGTTTTCAAAATTAGCATCAGTAAGTAAGTATTCTACTTGTTTTAGAGTTAAATAAATAACTGGCTATATAGTTCTACTAATAAAAGTTATCTATCTATTATCATGTCATAACTTTTAGAGAGAGGTGTAGGAATGCGTTCAGGGAACTAAAACTGCTTACTTTACCCTGCCTCTATGTGCTGGAGGTGGTTATGTACTGTTGGACCAAGACTGTACTTTCATACAATGCCTATAGGCTACATCCACCAGTATGGAACGAGAGGCAGGGGCAACTTGCGAGTACAACAGCACAAGACGGCAGCATTTGCGCATTTGCCGTCTCAAGTTGGTGTTAGGCTGATTAATAAACTCCCTGAATGCATCAAATTCACAGATAATCCAAATCACATTCGAGCTCGACTGAAGCGCCATCTGGTGGCGAATGAGTTTTACTCAGTTGATGAGTTTATGGAGAGTCGCTGGGATAACTAATTGGTATTGGCCTAAATAAGCCAAATTCCGACTATTTTTTGGATCCCTTTAGACGAACATGACTCCAGATTTCAGGAGTCAAGTCTGAAACAGCATCTTGTATCAGATGCTGCACTGCAGAGTAAGGTGAACTGGAGTTAAACTTAACATTCGCAATTTCCCACTGTTTCCACTGTAAATATTTAACTCGTTCACAGAAATGCTCATGCACGAAATAGTTCCTCTAATCAGATAGAAAACCAAATCACGTCTTGTGCACGAAATTACGTCTGATTCGAGGACGTATATTTGCACAAAACATATACATACGTGAGACGTACACTCTTTATATCTTCCTATGTAAAGAGAATGCTGAAGAAGGTAGTGTGTATGAAAGTGAGGATTATATGATTCGTCTAAGGGTTATGAAGATACTGTCTCGAGAGCGGTAAAAAGAGGAAACCAGGTTAAGAATAATAATACATTTTAGTGGTTAGAGAAGCACTACTACTGCTTTACAACAGATAATGCATTAGCATTAGTATTTATAAATATGTACAGGGTGTTTAAGAACGCTCTGGCATTTGATCTTACAAGGCAAACAAAAATGTAATATAAGCATGAGACAGAAATGCTTAGTCTGTCTGTTTGTGTTTCATGCAAGTGCAATCCGGAACAAAGAGAAAAATATTATTATACTACGTTTCAATATGGAGGGTGGTTGAAATTTTAAAAATCAGTCAGTAAATAATAAAGCTGTAACCTTGTAACAGTCGTAATACTCGTGTAAGGTCAAGGTTTCATTGTTTACACATTCATGGCATCATTAATGAAGTATTGTCAAAATATTTGTGCCTTAATTTCACAAACTTTATTGTTCCTTAATTAGTTTTTAAGGTAGAAAGCTTTAAATGTTCAACCGTCCGCCATCTTCAAATGCGATATGATAATAGAGACTAATATCTACTTTTCTTTTTGTTTGACACTACAATAACAATAATTGTATAATACTTCAGTTTTTATATTTACTGGAAGAGTATCAGAAATAAAAAATAAAATCTAAAAAATACATGCATACAGATAGTCGTTAAACTAAGCATTTCCGACCCATTTTTATATTACATTTTCTGTTTGTCTTGACACGGAGAACAAATTTCCAGAATATTATCGGAGGATTCGTAAACACCCTGTATATTATTCACGTATACTACTTATAAAACAGTAATTAATTATACTCCACTATCGATGGCATTATTAACTATCGATACTGAACTGAAGAATGTATTTCCAAAAGACTCGGATTGCAGGTGTCAGTGGAAGGCCAGCCGTGACATACGACCCCCGTGCTCTGCTTATATTGCGATCCTGATTTATTTATCCTCATATTCCAGGAGACGTCTGGCATTTAAATAAATATGCCAACATATCTTGCTTCTGCTCCATCAAGTCAACATGTTTTATTGGTCTTCAACAAATGTTGATAACCATGATCTGTATCCCACATTTGGGGATTGGGGACTAATAGTGGGATAGTCAGTTTTGAATCCATATCTTGTGTTTTTAATCTTTCTAAACTACAGTATTTAATGGCCTATGTAGTTAATACTGTAATTAGTAACCACTACTCTACCAATGAAGCAGTGTTGTGAATACGGCGGTTATCGCAAGATAACCACATCAAGCAACAACGTCGAGCGTGGCTGCTGCTTGGATGGGTGACCGCTGACCGCTGAGCGATCCTGTCCTTGCAAGCAGCCCGTCTGCCCGGCCATTGGTGGTGGTTCGGAAGTCACCTTAAGCCGTTGGTCCCCAGGTTAAGTGTTAGAGAGGGCTTCTTAGCCCTAACTTCGCTGGTATGTGATTACGTTACTTTACTTTAATTATACATGTAACTCTATGAATCATGTGGTAGCTAAGAGTGTCTTCCAAGACATATTATAGTTTGTTTTATGTTCTAAAATCATTACATTCTGAATCGACACTAATCGTTTTTGAGAATCTACAAATCTTTCACGTTTAAAAAGGTCGTAAGACTCTGGACAAATCAAATTATTAACATATTTTATTTCTTAATTTGCATGTGTGTAGAAAACAGAATAAAAGTATGACTACAAAAGTTAAACTTATTAAACAATTCAAGTCTTGAATTGGTTTTAATAGTTATTAAAATATTTTTACGAAGAAGAAGTGATTTTATTTATTTTTGTAGATTATAGTACATAGAATAGATTGACGTAGTCGTGCTGTATGATACGATCTTCTCTAGTGACAAGAACAATACGTTAAGTATCTACTAAGGAGGCGGAAGGAGAATCCGTTTACGACGATGTTGTTAGCATCCACTACCTTTTACGACTTAATGGCCGCACTCACGCTGTAGACCTATCACTCCTCTTTATAAAATAATCATGCGAAGACAAGAGGCCGTTTTTAAGAAAACTTAAAAAATATTACCGTAGCAAGAAAGTTTTAATTTAGTGACATGTTATAAAGTACTTGATTGTATACAATTTATTTATACGTGGTTGTTCAATATGTAAACGTCCTCAGTGGCAGATTTAAATACACAAGAGTGTAATTATTGTTTAAAAAAATGTGTCCAAAAATCAATTGTTAACTGACAAGTAACGAGCTAGAACATTAAACGCAAATTGAGACATTGTTTAATAGCTGGGCCAACGTGAGATGTATTGTAGACACGAAATTAAGGGTTATACATCAGATATAGTCTAAGCCTTATATACTTAGTAGTACTCCAAAAATAACAGTGACGTTGAAATAAAATGTCGGGGGATCTAATACTTAATTTGTGTATACAATCTATCGTGGTGAAAATGACGAGATTTTCTTGACCTCACAGTTGACGGAACACTTAGGTACCTGTATATAAAGTATCTGAACTGTAATTCTTGGCTTCGGCAACTATAATAAATTCTTCTAACTGGTCACCTGTCTACTGATCTAATTACGAGATGTAAATTACTTCGGTATATAGAATACATCTGACCTATCATCGGTCATTTATTGATGTAAATGGCGAGATATATTATTATGACACTTGTTATGGACGGAATACTGGTAACTTATATAGACACATCTATAATCCTAATCTGTAATTTGTAGTATAGGTACATCTATAATCCTCAATCCGGTATCTGCAATACATCCCCTCTAGAGTTTAGATCTTTATTTACGGAATTAACCAGTTTATAATTCCACCTCACAGTTATTAACGGAACATGACTATGGTATCAAGATTATATCAATATATCAGATCTATAATCCTTAATACGACATCTACAATACATCTCGCCTACAGTCGTATGTGTTTAGTGATAAACTAATAAAGCCTGTCATAATAAAGACAAGTGTGTATATGAAAGTCGTTCAGATCGAAACACGACATGCAGCTGTACCGCACACAGCAACAACATTTCTGTTTGCCGGTTTTAGACAATACCCAGTCATTAAAGGTCCGCCTTGTAAATGAGGAAAGCTGTCCAACTCCTGCTTTAATATCTCACCACTCATCGCTATTTCCCTCTTTATATCAATATGGGTTTCTTTCACTCAGTTGACTAGTTACCATTATATACATGTATTAAAGCTTATGTTTATATCATTATGGGTCTTATAAATTACTACACCTTCAGAAGTATGTATAATTGACTAAAATGTTATATTACATTCATTGGCGGAGCCTTAGAGAAGAATAAAACTTGAGAGGGTGGGGAAATTTCATATTTGTGTGTCTGTCCGAACCAAACTGACCTAAAGACGAAATTGAAATTTTGCACGAATCTTCATTTAAACATGAGAAACACTGAGTTCCATTATGGTGCATGTCAACCCATGGAGTTTGGCTGAGCGTTAGCGAATATGTTTTATGGGTAACCACGATGGCAACGAGAAAATAGCAGAATAAATAAATTTGTAAATAAACTGAGTGTAACCGTATGGATCTTGAACATGTGACATTGTTATACATAGAGTGGTAAAGTCACTAACAAGGTTTGCTTTGATTGCACTTTGGCGTTGTACAATCCTTCTTAGCTCACCTGAACTTTTACTATAACACTGCTATGAAACGTATCCTGTGTGTTGTTGTGGAAATATATCCTGAAAAAGATTCAATTTGGCTGAGATAATTCTGTATGATTGTATGTCTATTTATCGGCTCGCAGGGCATCTCGAGAAGGAAATAAGTTATAAACTTGAAATTTTGTGTACACCACATCGAAGTCTATTATGCGATATGTGGTGACGCGCACTCCTACCTTGTGTATTGTGTATTGTCTCTGTTGGAACCGCCTAGTCCCGGACATATTTTATAGAGGCAGGATAGGATGCAGAAAGATCTTTTGCATCTCTTCATAAAGATTCGTATAAATGTAAAATGTGTACTAGGACAACAAACTGAATACACCAAGTATATCAATCGCCATTTTGATAACTGACCATATAGTAAACAATTTATTCCATATAGCCACACCTATTTTAGGGTAATCGCATTAACTCGACCAACAATAGCTTCAACAGAACTATAGGTTCCAGTGAACATATCAAAAATCCATACTAGCTAAGACATATTGATACCCACACACTAATACACATACCACCATGCTCTGAAATATCTCAATAACAGCATCCTCTAAGAAAGTTACACCAAAGAACTCTTACAATTTCCTCTAACCACATTGTTCAGGTAACTAGCAACCCAAGAAAATGCTAGTTCATCCCAAAGTTCCCAGATCCCAACACAACACAGTCCAGCTCAGAAGGTGGCTGCTATCCTAACAAATAAAAGGACACCATACTGTGGCACTGGAAATCTTATGTACCAATTTCCGTGCACACTCTACCCTGCTCAGCACACTGGTGTAACACTCAATAGCCTACTCAAACCTCATAAATAGCCTTTGAAAAGACGTAAACCTAAAAAAGACTCATCGATTAATGAAAAATACAGTTTCCTACATTATTTTTTAAAACACCGTTAGTGTCTTCTGTTTAAAAAATACTTTAAATCAAACAATATCCCTATTTCTTTTTTTATTTAAATAATTTATCACGTAAACTATCTAGTCGTATATCGAAAATGGAATGCTTAAACATAAATTAATGTCCTTACTTTATTTAATGTACAAATTATAGTTTTGGTTTTCATCATATATTTAATAAATCAAAAAGACTTATATTAATAACGTAAAAGATTTATTATAAAAATAAAATTTTCATCGGTACAAAATTGCCATATTAAAGACACAATTCCTATCCATTGCAATTATTTTTGTTAGATTGCCTGGATCAACCATACAGCAGTGCTGGTGCATTTAGGAAATGGAATAGTATGGAATATACTATTATAACATGGGATTGTCTTTGTACTTAGTACAAATCAGGCGATCTAGTGTGAGACGGTACAAATTAGGAAATAGAAAAGAATATGATTGTACGGGATTGTACGAGTATTTGTACTTGGTACAGTTCAGGTCTAACTAATCCAAGACGGTACAGATTAGGAAATGGCATAGAATATGATTTATGGGATTGCATTTGTACTTGGTACAGTTCAGGTCTAACTAATCCAAGACGGTACAGATTAGAAAATGGCATAGAATATGATTTATGGGATTGCATTTGTACCTGGTAAAGTTAAGGTCTAACTAATCAAAGACGGTACAGATTAGAAAATTGCATAGAATATGATTTATGGGATTGCATTTGCACTTGGTACAGTTCAGGTCTAACTAATCCAAGACGGTACAGATTAGAAAATGGCATAGAATATGATTTATGGGATTGTATTTGTACTTGGTACAGTTCAGGTCTAACTAATCCAAGACGGTACAGATTAGAAAATGGCATAGAATATGATTTATGGGATTATATTTGTAATTGGTACAGTTCAGGTCTAACTAATCCTAGACAAGATTAGTACAGATTAGAAAATAGAATAGAATATGATTTATGGGATTGTATTTGTACTTGGTACAGTTCAGGTCTAACTAATCCTAGACAAGATTTGTTACTCTTGTCATCATATTTGATACATTTTGTCAAAAATAATAAGACGACAAATAACAATTTTGTTATTCTGGTCAAAAATGTATGTATTGTCTTTA
Organism: Homalodisca vitripennis; assembly: GCF_021130785.1. Classification (NCBI taxonomy): domain Eukaryota; kingdom Metazoa; phylum Arthropoda; class Insecta; order Hemiptera; family Cicadellidae; genus Homalodisca; species Homalodisca vitripennis. The sequence goes on along the minus strand of NC_060215.1, from coordinate 14,731,077 downwards.
AATAATGCAGTAAATTAACAATTTGGTTTTACAAGAGTGAATACAGTTTCTGTTTATGTTAATAGCATCTTTATCCAAAGTTACGAAGTCTGTCATTATATTACAAACTTATGAATTTTATACACTCAGATTATTCAATAGCGTTTCGGAACATCACGCGAAACGTCAATACGTACAAATAAATAAATTCAAATAGAGTGGATTGATACATTGATTACACCTCTCGAAATATACTGAAGGCATTCCAGTAGCGCGCGATACATTGACGGAATTAAACCAGAAAAGTATTTAATTATTAGAAATCGATGAGGAATTCCCTGAATTTTTCGAAAACAGTAACGTTTTCTTAGTTCAATTTAGATTTTAAAATTTACAGACAACAATACAATATGTAATATAAAAACTTTTACGCATCTCACTGAAAAAATGTATATAAAATCTTTACAAGTCATTTGTCAAATAACAATGCCTATGAATACATTTTAGAAGCACTTTTATTATTGGAATTATTTAAAAACAAACACTCCAACAATATTTTTTTATGGGGCCTTTCATGTTCAAGGAACACTTAATCAGACCCACATAACTGAATAACATCAGACTCATTTAATTACATATATATAATGCCTATGAAGCTGAATTTATCAGTAGTGGTTTCTCCGATGTTTTAGATCTAGCGAGTTTTTATGCCATACTGAGTTTAACGGTATCACATCTGTGTTACGGTGCTCAGTTCAACGTTGGCACTGTTACAGACTTCACTCCTGAAATCTGGAGTCCACATCCGTCTGTAGAGATCCAAAAACGTCGGCTACGAAGGCGCTCAACACGAACTCACACGAACACTTTGGGACTACTTTAGTGAGAGAGTCTGTATACTATTCACAGTATCTTTTAGAAAGTCATATAAACTGATCTCAAAATATGACCCAAAGTCATAAATATTGGGAGCTGGAATTTTAAAATGGGACATAGTGTAACCTCTGTTGTTCGCTAAGACACGAATTCGATCAATCCCTAGAATTGGAAAAGCCGATAGATGAGCGGTCTAAGACGTTGGACTTTGGATCTGAGTTCAAAATAGCGCAGGTTCAAATCTTGTCTGTGATCGCTGTACCTTTTATCAGTACCATCGACCTCGTACTGTATTGACTCTCCCCCTTATTCTGTTTGATAAGATTCTCGCACAGGCCAGTGGCCCATGAGGACGGCAGAATAAGGCTTAAAATGGGATTGACCTTTCTGTTAAAAAAGTATTAAAGTACGACAAATCTTCTCGCATGCCTACTACACCTATAACGAAACATTATAGAGAAACTGCTTTATCTGTTTAATTAATTACATAAATGCTGTCTTCTTAGGCTTGAATTGTGGAGCATCACTGTAGTGGGCGTTTCTAATACTTACTTACTTCTAATACCCGTCATTTACGAATGACTCTTTCCTCTATAAACATGGAAAGTATGAATAAAGGGGAAATTAGAAGGAAAGGACAGGATTGGATCTAATACCTACATCACGGTTCCTCTAGAGCCAAAAGGCATAGAAAGGTAAAGAATGTACATTCAAGGAGGACATGTTCATGCATCTACAAATCATCAACAATACATATAATATGTTTGATAATTTTTCCCACAGACAAAGTTTTGGAGATACATTGTTAAAGTGAAAAATTTGAGCTATTCAATTTTTAATAAAATTTAATAACAATTAACAAAAATGGCTAGTAAGTTCAACTAAAATAAAACATTATGAAGAAACTACAAACGATAGTGTAGAAACCAAAATTAACTTGTTTTGTCTTAGTTATGTTTTTTACTATCCTTCAGCAAAATGGATCTTTAGAGTGAAAATTGGCTTGTATAACTAAATAAATATTTTTTAAAACTAGTACGTAGCAAAATGTTCTCTTGTTGAATAATTGTACAAAGTTGTTATTTAGAATATTCCGCGAGATTTTTTTAAACCTGGTCGTATTGGTATCTTTTTTCCGTAAGTGTGGCAAAAAACCGGGATCCGTTCTAGATATTTTTTTATTTTATAATCAATATAGAAAAATTTGAAAACATTGCCACCATTTTCAAATATGGCGGTCAGTTTTAATTTTTATAATAGAACTCCGTATTTATTCATTCATGCATCTGTTGTAAAAATCACTGCAACTACTTTGTAAAAGAAAATTTGTTTTTTACTTTTCTTACTAAACATTAAAATTTAAATATCTTAGACTACGCCTACTTTAACTTTGATCTTTATTAAACTATGGATGTACGGAAAGGAACCTCCCTACAGCGCTTCAAAGGGCGAAACACACAGCTTTAAATGCACAAAGCTCCTAAACGTGTAGATTTATTAAAAAAAATACCCAAGAATAAAAATTCAAGATTGCATTTTCTGAGACAGTAATGGGTTTTTCATTACAAAAATTAAAGTTAAGCGCTTTATTGCAGAATTTTCAAATTTTATTTTTAAAGTAAACCAGACTTACGGTTTTTCTGTAAAACTTAAGGTTTAAAATATAACAATACAATCCACGTTACAGTCCTAAGCGTATCTGAATATAGTAGTGTTTATGTATATAGTATAATGCATTGTTTGTTATTTTGTCATTTACTTCTACAACATAAAAATTCTTCTTCTTACAATGAAAGTGTCCTAAACTGTCCATATAAATATTACTCTGTTATGACTGTAAATAAATTTTGATCTTGTGAATTTATTGACAAAAATTAGTTTGTGGATATACGTATTTTAAAACTTGTCGTACAAAAATTTTACAGGTAGATTTTCTGAGTCCTTATCCTGCTCCGATATTCGATATTCATAGCGAAGAGGCATTATCGGAGTCAACTGCCGCTTATTGCATTCCTGCTGTCGTATTGATTTTAATAAAGCCTGACTCACCGCCTGCTACCACGGGGCAGGGGTGGAGTGACTCAGGGCTGAGGTACGTATAAATGTCCCACCTCATAGACGTAATGCCCTGAGTCGTTATCGCTCCGCAATTACTTCAAACAAATAACACGCCGATTGTGGATTGTTTCGGCCGAAATTACTTGCTCTACGTCCGCTGCACAATTTGAGATTTGTGATTTTTAGAAGTTTTGTTTATTTATAGATGTGATATTTGAATAATAAGCTAACTCAGAATCTTAATTCAAACCCAAAAAGTGTGATCCATACTAAGCAGATCCTAGTGTCATTTAATAAGTAGGTCCATATTGTGATCCAAAAAAATTGTTAAACTTAAATTGGAGATATTTAAATTAACCAATGTTTTACGACAATGTCGAGAAAATTCTTTAATTTACATTTTACGGTATAAAATGCTCTTTACCAATAAATTGTGTATCCCATATAATTTATCATTTTATTTCAACAGCTAAAACAATTAATAATAAACAAGAACAGTATTACTAATGATTCATAGCCCTATTCACATTTCATAATTTCATTAGATAACACCTTTCTTTCAAGGTAAAAATAAGTTATTCATTCAGTAGTATACACATTAATAGATAATTCACCATTCACTACGTTACCGTAGTACACCATGTGACAACATTACAGTTATATACTTTATTACATGTATATAAATATGCAGAACTGTTAAAAAATTCTTACCTCAATGTTTTGAATGCATGAAATGTGTTTATTCCAGAGCTAACAGCAGGGCTTTGTTTAAATTTTAACAATTTTCCTGCATAAGACGATCACAGGATTCACCTAAACCACATAATATTATCAATCATGTGACCGTAAAGTATCGCTGTAAAAGTTCTTCACTGAATAAATAATGAAAACCATTGTTAAGATTCATTGTTTCCATAAGTGCCTAACTTTCGAGATGTGGAAATGCAGCAATAAAATCGATTTAACAACAAGGCGCGAGCAAGTTGATATCGAAAACGCTCCCCGGGGTGTGATTGCCGGATAAACTGGTGAATCCTTTATGCTTGTAACTGCTGGATCAGATGCCGAGAGGCGCAGAGCAGCGGCTAGTGGTGATACAGCAACCGTTTGTATCAATTAAGAGTCGTTCAGCTGAAATTTGTGTATCATCACATTTTCATGTCATGTATACCGTATAATTCTCACGTCAGCATCATATTCATATAAATGATATTCTAACGTATAGAATATAAAACGTTATTTTCCTACAAGGAATATAATCTATATATTCAAATCTAACCAGCCGATAGGTAAATAGATTTCATTAAAGGTTATTTTTAATCACATAAATACATTTTACATAATAAATTGAAATAAAAAAAATACGAAATCGGAATTTAAAAAATATATCATAGATTCAGAAATTAATCAACACACTTTTATTCCTGATTTATAAGTAATTCACTTTGTGCTTCAAGTAGTTTTCTCTTTCTAACAGTGTCCTACGATGAAGTTGCATAATCGCTCAATCCAGAGCTTATGCGAAGCCCTGCTCATACTTGTGCTGTTGGGTTCCTCAATTTGTCTCCCATTTTGTACCCCTGTTACCACCCATTATAATTAGGTCTGTAAAAATAGCAATAAATAAAATAGCGTTGTCGTGGGAATGAACAGATAGATAAATAAAGCTTGCATCAAACGCTTCATGGTGTCCGAAGCGTATGTACTGTTAGATAAATAAGTTACCATGAACTTTAAACCCACTTTAAAAAACTAAAAAAAAACTTAAAAAAACGAGGCAGAGTGCAATATTTAAAGTACAACATGGGTCAATTACTAGAGACGTGATCACTGCTCTCCCTTAAACAAACTTTGACCTCGACAACAAATTAGAACACCAGCTTAAATTTAAGAACCAGCCGATTTCTTTACCCGTGATCTATGCACTCCCATGAAAACTTTCGACCTTGGCAGTGAGGTTAAGTGCCTGTATTAAATACAAGATTCAGCGAATTCTCTGGCCAGTGATCTATGTTCTTCCATACCTTTAACCTCAGCAACGAGGGAGACCGTCAATGTTGAAAACAGAAGGTTCAGCCAATTCCCTGACTCGTGATCTATGTCCTTCCAAAATATTTGTTCCTCGGCCACGAGTTAGAACGCCAATGTTCAAAACATAATATTCACCCAATTCCCAGACTCGTGATCTATGTCCTTCCAAACAAATTTTTTCCTCGGCCACGAGGTAGAGCGCCAATGTTCAAAACATAACATTCAGCCAATTCCCTGACTCGTGATCTATGTCCTTTCAAACAAATTTGTTCCTCGGCCACGAGGTAGAGCGCCAATGTTCAAAACATAACATTCAGCCAATTCCCTGACTCGTGATCTATGTCCTTTCAAACAAATTTGTTCCCTCGGCCACGAGGTAGAGCGCTAACGTTCAAATCGTAATATTCAGCCAATTCCCTGATTCGTGATCTATGTCCTTCCAAAAAAATGTTCACGTCGCCAATGAGGTCAAAGCGATCTACCATTGGTCAAAGCATAATACTCGTCAAATTCTTTAACCAGTGGTCCATGCACTCCCACACAAATTTTCGAGTGATACTGAGCGCCAATGACGTCATCCCACCTCCACAGCAAATCTTGTGTGAATTTTTTACTCCAAGTAGTGTATATTATTTACATTAAATATTTTATTAGCTAAATAAATCTGTAATATTATGATAATTATACCATTAGTTGAAACATATTGTGGGGGCACTGATGAACTCTCATTGAGAAAGGACACTGGATTTCTGTGATTCTGTCACTGATTTATATTTCATACAGATTTTAACTATGGAAACAATAAATTTAAAGATTTAATGACGCATATAGTGAATGCAAGACAACCAGATGCATTTGTAATTTCAAGAAATATAATGATATCGTATCTTTTAAAAACAAGATTAATATATAAACTTCAATTTAATATCCGTTAATAATTAGATATACTCACTTATCGTATTTAACTACAAGGTAGAAGTATGATAAAAACTTCACACCAGGTTTGAAGTTGCATGAGAAATCAGGTTTCATATCAGTGTGTAAATAATAAAAGTCTACACACCAAGTCACTATAAAATTATGTTGTATATGTTGGTACGTCACATGTTTAAATCTAAGACAGAAATGCAATTTTTCCAGCCCCATGAGTATTTAATTAGATCTAATTAAATATTTGAATATTGATCTACAAAACACCCAAACTATTATTTGAGTTCCCAGGAGTTTAATAACCAAACGTCCACTATAGCCCCATATTCATTTAGAAGGTCCAATTAAAATGCCTTATAACGAAAATCTTAAAAGCACTCCAAACTTTAATTTTTTTTATTTATTATTGTTCGCTGCAACTTTCTCTTTACAATGATAAATTACACTAAGAGTATTACAAATGTCTTATGTGTTAAAAACCGATAAACACATGTGTTACATGCGTTTTAGAGTGTATTTTCGATCAAACAACGATCAAAGCCTTGTCTTTCAAGGAAATATATGACCATAAAAATCGCTTTCATTTACCAGAGACCATCATGTTGCTTCTGAAACCCATTTTTAAGCAGCTGTCTAATTCTGAACTGCTAAAAATGTATATAAGGAAAATCCCAGAATCCTAACGATCATCTAAATAGTTTTATCTGCTCATGACTTCCGAGAAGAACATTTCTAAGCCTACAAATACTGAAATTTAATGTGCCAGAAGCAATATTGTCTTTTAATAATGGCTACATAACCAGAATAAAGATAATGGAACACATGGGTTTTGAAGCTACGGTTAAAGCATGAGGGTGAAAAGGCTATTACTGATTTTGAAAATAAGGCTGAAGAGAACTTTACTTAAAAGAAGGTTAGAGGACACGTATAAAGTTGCAGAAGACCCGGGAAGCCCCACATATAATGCGAGAGGACATTAATAAAAGATAAATATAAAATAATTGTTGTTAAATTACATTTTGCTTGGTTCTCTAAAACCTGTTTTTAGTTATTTAGGACACATATATCCGAAACAGAGTCAGATTTGTTAACACAGCTTTACCACATGTTTATTGCATCTATATCTAGTTCCTAACGTAGGTATTATTTGATATATAAAAAAATAAATAAAATAAAAAAGTAAAAAACTGTTAATTTTGTTTAAAATATTCATATGTACATAAATGTTTTAGTATTTGAAATATAATGCGTAATAAAGTACAAAAATTACAATTAAAAAAGTAAACATTCTGCATGGGCCTGGCTTATGTATACAACTTTTGAGAAATATATCCTCGAGTTAACATTAAGTTTAAATGCAATTCGAAGTGCCATTATTGATGTTTATTTTTTTAATTGAAGTTAAAACAATCTCACATTATGGTCCTTCTCGGGCTTAATACGGCAAGCAGTTGAGGACTCTGTTTGAGAATGAGGGCATTCCCATAAACTTAGTTATAAATCGCGTTATACAGTAATTAGTATTATTAAGCGAATTTATATCGTGTATAACATAAGCGGTATTTGCAACATATAACGAAAAACAACCTACGATAGAGTTTCATTTATTAACCAATAAGTCCTTCAGTTTGTTTTTAAATATGAGGTCGCCGTAACTTATACATTAGTTTTTTTATTGTATCCCGGTCTCGATACTCCCATTGTTAAAATTTGTATTAACGTTTTACTTTCAGAATACAATAAACCTATAACGCAGGTATTAATTAAACATTCATCAATAATTAATATTTTGCAAAATTGAAATCAAAGGAAAACTCTGTTTACCATGAACTGTAAAAAACTCTCAATTTTAAATTTTGCATATATTAAAGAACGAATTACTAAAATTCTAGATGGTTTCGAAAAATCTAAATACGCACTAATCTTTCTTTTGAAAAAAATACGGTTGCCTGTAAAGTCGGTTTTACGGGCGAAGATTTTACGTGACAACGTCTTTTTCTCGGTAGAATATTTATTGATATGAATATTATTAAATTGCACAATAGGAACAAGGAATTGAATGAAAATAAGAATTGCACAAATTTTAACTATAGAAATATATTTTGTTTACTAAAACATTGTACATAATTTGAAATTAATTAAAATTTGTTATTGTAAATGGTAAAGTTGAATAAAACATTTACTAAAATTGGAATTTGAAATTCTTGCTAAACACAGTTAAATTCTAACTCCGCGCGTGGTGATTGGTCGGTTTAGTTCGTTTGTTTGGTCGCACTGTTATGACAGGTTAGAGGTTATAATTTGTTATTTTAAATGTTTGACTAACAATACGCGCTGTTTCTTCTCAATCGACGGAATTACGATTGATTGCAGAGTGATTTAAACTAATAATTTACTTAACACTATCAACATTTGTCAATAGTATGACATAACCTATAAACTCAGTTTCTCAACTTTTGTGTCAATCTAACAATTAATCAATCAATCATAGTTTACGATAATGAAATATCAGTGTACAATTATTTACCTTTATTGTTGTAGTTGTTGTAAATGACGAATCTAAGCACTCCACATTTTCACGAATAAACATAGTTATCTGCTTTATCCCGTGCGGCGGACTCACAGTTATCTGCTTTATCCCGTGCGGCGGACCCACTGGACGGGCATCGTAACGTTACCGGGCGTTACACTTTTTCATGAGTGACTCCGAGCCGCAACCTAATTTAAGACGTTGTCACGTCAATAATATAATTATTACATTTTGGTAGTGTGAGAATACCGTAGAGTAATGATTGTCTTGTTGGCCCAAAACATATCCCAAAGGTATGTGTAACAGGATATACCCCTGTTATAGATGAAAAATATAACATACGAGGTGCGACAATAAAGTAATGAGACTGATGTTCTTTGCAAGATGTGGCAACCCTGCAGGCCTGCTTATGCACAATCTCTTTGGCCTTGATCTATAGCTGCTTCTAGTCCAAGCGGCACATCGATGCAACTGCTCAGTTGTGAGTTGTGCTGTAATAAGTTAACACGTGTTTGTGTCTCTCGTTACGGAAATGGAACCGCATAATATTGCGCAACGGTATGCCATTTCTTTTTACGTTAAATTGGGTGAAAACGCGACGTCAACTTACGGTAAGCTTCAGACGGCTTTTGGAGAGGAGGTTATGTCAAGAGCTTAAGTTAAAATTGTTTAGTGAAGGCAGAACGAATGTTGAAGATGAAGACTCGTACGCAGGTGCTCTGTAAGGAAGTTCAGATCCCTACTCCAACTACCTTCTCTTAAAATTCGCCAGTATTTGATTCTTGCCATGTTCCTTAGTTCCTGTAAAATTTGATTATCCGATCTCCCACAAGAGTAGAGTGCAGAAATTCACGTTCCGGAATGGTCCTTTGTGGATACGAACTAATCACTAGTGAAACTGATGTTCGATGTCTTGATCGGAATATAATTGAGATCACACCTGGGCTCTTGATGGATCAAGGATGTTAGCGCTTTGATCTTATGACGCTAAGAATAGCTTCGATTCCTCGTTACGTGATTGCAGTGGGGAAACTTTTCTGGCGCAATCGGCTCTCAGTCAAGTTCTACAGCATGACGTCAGCAACAACGTGGCCACCTGCCAATGGCGCAGTGTAGAGGGTACGGCGGTTGTTGTGGTTTAACCGCCCATGCCTGTGACGAGAGACACCCAAGAGGCAGCAGCAAACATCGGTATCATCGCCTACTAAGACCAAAAAATCAGAAAAAAAAATTTGGAACCCTTTTTTTTCTAAATTCACATAACAATAAGCATAAGGAGTCACGTGACCGATCGTCTGCGTGGTTCTATCAAACATTGTGCGCTTATTACAGCACTAGATATTAAAGGAATGGAAAGAGAAGCAAAAAACAACAACGGCGCTAAAAAAGTTATAAAAATATGTATACTATTAGTTAATATAAGTTCATACTAAGACTGGTACAGAATAGTTGTAACCACACTTAACTACACCAACTGTAGTAATTGACTAGTACTACAGATAGACTTTTTGTTCTTCTTTTTAGGTTTAATGATTTCTAAACCAACCACTGTACGCAAAATTAACAAAAAATAAAAAAATAATGAAGAATACAAAAATAAAACCCTGGATTAAAATTTAATTTCTTGTAAACTAAAGATATTAATTCAAAATTTATTACATTACAGTTTGTTTAAATTTATGAAATGAAAGGTGTGATATAATTTAATGAATATGTCGTTATTTTATTGCAGGGTAAGAATGTTTAATTATAAGTATTGTCTTTGTTTATTTACAGTTTGAGCTGTAGAGTTGGAGAAACTCGGTGGGGTTTGAAAGTGAAGTAATATGTGTTAGTTACGCTTAAAGGATTAAATGTGTAATTTTTAAAGTTTTTTTTGAGAATTCATTAGAATAAAAGTAAAATTTATAAAAATAGTAATTTTCTTTTTCCATTAAATCTGACTAGATTAAGATGCAGTGCATTGAAAATACTTCCCAGGCATTACTAATTTTACGCTTTTTACAGAAGAGTGTGTGTAAATTGATTCATTACAACACACTTTGTAATGCAAACATTGGAGCAAAGCGGGATGTGAAAGTTGAAGCATGCGAAGAGGAAAAATTGTCGTTCCGAACAACGAACAATAATTTTACCTATAGTTTATTTTACGCTTGTTGATTGAGTTTTGGTGGAGATAAAACGGAAAAAACGATGTCAACTTGGACGTATAATATCAGTGAATTGCACAATGGCGGGGTATTGGGGACAAACTCAGGGGTTAACAAAGCCCCTGGGATTGGAAAGCTGAACCACCGCTCGTCCACCTTTATAATATATCTTGTACATATTGTGTTGATAACATGTGCTGCAAACCATCCACTAGCCCTCCGTTGTAAACGTTTCCCTCTTAAAACTCATTAACGAGGTGGGTAAGTTCTATTGTAACTGACCGAGGCGAGGTAGGGTTCTGTTGTGTTATTGTTGTAGCTGTGTTTAGAAACAGTTTTAAGTAAATACAATCCAAGGTAGACTTGTAAAATAGACTGAGCAAGCTGCAACAATCAGAGCCACTTATGTGCTTCGCTGTACTTTCACATGCCTATTGTGTTACGTGGATCTCGTGTTTTAAAGCGATATATCTGTATTGCGCCGTGAATTTGCTGGGCTGATTCTGGACTTCATGTATATGGTTATAGTTTTAGTGAACGGTTTTGTTGCTGACTTTGAGTTTGACGTGTTTATCGACCTTTTGCAAGTTAAACCATTTGTTTTTTTACGCCTCAAGAAGAAGGCCACATATCAGTTCTCGTCAAGTCAAGTTTCTGCAGCAACATATAAAAATGACATATTTTTAAAAAAATTATCGCGTTAAATCGTCTACAATATGATTCGTCTACCTTTTTAGAAATATCTTTTTGGTTCATTATTTGTTGACTGAAAATTACTCCTCAGCAAGATTTGAATTGTTTTTGCTAATTTCTAACGGATTATTTTCTAACAAGTATATACTAGTGCTTAAATAAAACTTTTGATAACTTTTTCAGTAAATAATAAAATGTTGCATTAAAATAAATTATAAAATTTTCCTGAAATATAAACTTTAAATCGCGCTATGTATTTATTTTTGCTAGGGTATACGTTTAAACGTCGTAAATATTATTTTTCATTTAAAAAAATTGTTATATCAATTATATATTTTATAAAAAAAGTATTTTAAATCCAAAACTGTTACTTTAGTTAATTTTAAATTTAAATATTAATAAAAGCAATTTAAAAGCCTTTTGTGACAAGCGCTTCACAGACTTATTTCTGGTTTACAGAATAACTCAATGTCTAAAATTATTCTATTGGAATAATATTTTAATTAAAACCGTATATATTTTGTATTTTAATTTTTCATTAAAAACTACAAAATTCTTTATAATAGTATTTCTGGTTTGAGGGTATTTAGCGAATCTTAATAAAGCATCCAGATTCAAAATTTGGACAACTTTTAAGATAATACTGGTATTTTCGATTACGAACATTTTATAAAAAGGCAACTAAGGGCGTTCAGTGACTAAAAACGCCCTGTGCGGGTTTTGAAAGTACTTTATGTTGAGAGTCGTAGCAGGACTCAGCATTTCCTTGGATTTACGAGTGTTAGTAAACTAGTTGAATTTTAACTTCAATTTGTATAATACTGAATAAAAAACATTCGGGTAGTGCCAAAATCCTAGTGCTTAGATTTTCGGTTCAAATAGTTTATTACAAAGTATTTTTAAAATGTTAAAACTATGCTAGTGTTTGACTTAAAATGAATTTTGTTGCCCCATCCAAAGTAAAACGCTTGATACTTTTTATAAGGAAGTAAATATTGAACTAAACAAATTTCTCGTTACATTTTTTTTTCTCCAACTGTTTTAAATTTGCAAAATGCAGACTTAATGAAACCCTTATAAATAACTATGATGCTGTAGAGAAGACAATTTCTTATTCATTCAGATATCTACAAGCGAGTAACTGGTAACTAATAACGGCGTGTTCACGAATAACACATTTAATGTCTGATCGCGGTGCACACTAGCCAGTAAATACAAATTGTAACTGTGTATAACTAATTACTATTTATACAGTACACAATTACTTCGCCATCACGATAGTGGTCCGCAGTATAATTTCACAGGCGGCTGAATGTCGCTTAAGCTTTCCAACGTTCATTTTGACGCAGACAACGAAACTATTCCTATTGATCACAAGTATATAATATAGACGTAGGATGTTTCATTTTTACACAGACATTGAAAGTATTTCTATTGCATACCACTTTATAATAAAGACATAGTATGTTTCTTTTTGACGCAGACACTCAAATGATTCATATTGCTAACCATTATAGACTGAAAGTATTCCTATTGCTCATCACTATTTAATTTAGACATGCAATGTTTCATTTTGACGCAGACACTAAAAGTATTCCTATTGCTTCAAATTATTCTTATTGTATCAAAAACTATCCTATGACTATATAATATAGAGATAGGATGTTTCATTTTGACGCAGACACTAAAAGTATTCCTATTGCTTCAATTATTCTTATTGTATCAATAACTATCCTATGACTGTATAATATAGAGATATGATGTTTATCTCTATATTAACTCATTATCAACACTAATAGTTAAATACATAGAGTCAGAGACTGGAGTAAGCGTAGAATTGTAAATACGAGTTAATACTGAAATTGTGATCGTCACTATCCTAAAAAGGGTTATCTTAATTCCTGAATTTCTAATGACTCTCGTACTACCTTGCCAAGTACTATAAAATTCACCCTAGATTGATAATAATCGAAGTAATAATCTAGACAATTTGAGCGATGTTTTGAATGTAAACAAAAAATTGAGATTAAAATGTTACAACACACTTTTCGTCGTATCCTGGCATTAGGAAAACATTCGAATCTATATTATCTGGTGATATGCATAACCTTTCATTCGTTGGTAATGTAATGATTTTATTAATTTTCATAAATAAAATTCTTTACCCATAGGAAAATATGTGTTCGGTGTTTTTTCTTGTAGAGACTTTTATGTCTTAACATTTAAATGATTGAGATTTTTATAGCAGTAAATGCCAGATTCTCCGTACCATGCCACGTGACCACTCTTAAGATGCACTTCTTTCTTGTGTCGCTGTACGCTGTACATAGGGTTTGCACGGGCGTGTATTATCTATTCCAAAAACAATACTCAACAGGAGCAGTATCTCGGTGCAGCAATACCAGAACTTGGCAGCGGAGTGAGTGGACGTAACTTGGCACTTGGGACTGGCTCTGAATCATTCAAAGCACTTAGATGAGTGAATTATACAAAGGGCAATCGGAAAACAGGATACTTCTCCTCTTAAGAATGGCATTAACTATACTGTAGAACGTACTGAGTACACTTAGATACACTTCCAGTGACTGAGCACTTCATTCAGTGCAGCACTGAGATACATAGAGAATAATTCACTTAAGAATGGCATTAACTATACTGTAGAACATACTGAGTACACTTAGATACACTTCCAGTGACTGAGCACTTCATTCAGTGCAGCACTGAGATACATAGAGAATAATTCACTTAAGAATGGCATTAACTATACTGTAGAACATACTGAGTACACTTAGATACACTTCCAGTGACTGAGCACTTCATTCAGTGCAGCACTGAGATACATAGAGAATAATTCACTTAAGAATGGCATTAACTATACTGTAGAACATACTGAGTACACTTAGATACACTTCCAGTGACTGAGCACTTCATTCAGTGCAGCACTGAGATACATAGAGAATAATTCACTTAAGAATGGCATTAACTATACTGTAGAACGTACTGAGTACACTTAGATACACTTCCAGTGACTGAGCACTTCATTCAGTGCAGCACTGAGATACATAGAGAATAATTCATTTAAGCCATTAAAAATTAGTAGTATATAGGAAGTTGTTCAAAGCTGTTTATACAAAGTTTTGAAATACAATTATGCTACCTCTGAGCACATTACAATAAATAATGTAAAACTATTGATAACTGTAGTAAGTTACACAAGGTAAAGGTGATCGTTTCAAAATTTGAGATTTCTTATGTGAAGCCGGATATGTATTTAAAAATGATCATTTTCATGAGAGCATGTTTGAAATGATCGTTAGTTTCACCAATCGTGATTCGTAACATAAAAAATAAGTGCACTCAAGAAACACTGTATCTTCTTTCAAGCTGTATCAATGCAAAGTGAAAAAGAATTAGAGACAGTAATAATTTAAAACTTGAAAATTACCAAAATTCCAAACATGTTATCATTCCAAATGATATCAAATCTTTGTAAGAATTCAACAGGAAATAATGACGGGGAACCAACCATTCTTAAACAATAAGGTATAGTACTAACTTAATGGGTAAGTGGAATTACATTCACACTTGGAAGTATGGACCTGCCACTGCCAAGTGGAAGAAACTAATCCGGATAAATTCATTTTTGGCTAAGTTTCCGTTATGGATCAAATGACTTCATTTCGGGCGCCTGATAGCCAAGTATCCTCATCGTAACTCGGACGACGAAGTACGTGTACGGGGAAAATTATTGCTTTCCACACTTCTTTGCTCCATACTTCTCATAGATTGATATAACAACAGATATATTGTTTGCTGTAGATTTAAATTTATTTAAATGCATTTTTGAGGGGAATTTTTTAATTCGTGTATTTGAATCACATTTATGTTGTTTTATGTGTCAAAAAATATTCTCATCAATAGTTCTAGACCGTACCGTGTTAATTTCATCTAATTGTGTTATTGAAAACATAATTAATTTTTTGAAAAAAAAAAAAAACAAATGCTTTTGCATTCTATTCCAAATTCCCAATTTTAGGTGACGATGCAAAGTTGTTTTGTCGTCTTTAAGTTTTGTTTTAAAATACTTATTATTTTTGACTAATACGGAATAAGGCTAAAAAAAGTATAAATATTGAATATTTAATAAGTATAACAAGTTGAGAAAACTGAATTCTTTTCATTTTCCTTCTAATTTGAAGAAAAAGCTGTGAAGAATCAAATTAACCATAAAAATGCCAAGTCAGCCCAACTTTTGCGCTCACTAAAACTGTGTTCCCTCTGTGGCCTCAAGATTCGTTGTGTAATGAAAGAGTTGTGGTTTTTTAACTGGTGAGGAAAGAGGTGTCAGGTTTCTATTAATAATCTATTACATCATGAGTTTTACAAAACGAATGCTCTATACGACAATACTAACAAGTTCATTAGAATGTTTGTTAAATGTTTTTATTTAATTTAAATACTTAGAAAATATTAAGGCCTCAGAAACTTTTTAAACCTGTTGATTTTGTATTTACATTGATATTTTATTTTAATTATCCTCAAAATAAATGGAAAATTGGAGGGAAATCGGAATGAATTCGAAGGGAATGGTGGCATAGTTCAAGATATCTTATGAGCGCGAACAAACTGACCTACCACAACCCCTGCGGCACTGATGCTCCCAAAGAAACGAGGTTTACTCTCCAACTTCAGATTTTCACCTCATTTATGTGTAGGTAATGTGTCGTTTATTTTTGCAATTTTGTTCATGTAATTTTACATAGAAACGGGTTTCTTCTTTAACGTCAGACCATCAAACAACTAGTCTTTAAATTTCCACTGTAAAATACGGTTGGTTCAACAACTGGGTTTATGTTATTACACAATGTACGCGTATCACAATCATAATTCTTTCTTCTCCAAATAAAAAATATTCATTACGAGTATTTACTTGAAATTCTCATGTTATTTCACGCAATACCACACGAGCTTTCTTGAGCTTCACAGCGTACAACCCTACTGTTACTTACAAACTCTTAAGCTTCTCAGCGAATAAGCAACTCAGAGCTTCAAAATGCATGGTCTATAGCCCCGGAACTGTGTAAATAACTAAATTATATCGTACTATACCTTGCCAAACAGTTCCAAGATATTGTAGATGTCCGTTACATGTCTCAGAACAATCGTTCCATCATCAGATGTTTGTATGACAAAAAGTGGTTGTCTGGATCTTCACAACATTGAGGCCATTCAGCGTAAGTAAACTCTTGAGATTCAAAGCGTACTGGCCACTCCGTCTTGGCAAATATTCGGACTTAATGTTTAAAGACATTTTTTAAAGTTCTAAATCAAGATTAAAAAGATGCTATTTGTGAACTGGAAATGAAAAAATAAGATTTTATTTATTTTCTATTTTTGTAATAAAAACGGTAAGCCGATCCCCTTTTAAGCCTTATTCTGCTCGTCCTCATGGGCCACTGGCCTGTGCGAGGATCTTATCAAACAGATAAGGGGGAGATTCGATACAGTACAAGGTCAATGGTACTGATCAGAAGTGCTACGGTCACAGACAGGATTGAACCTGCGCTATCTCTATCTCAGATTCAAAGTCGCAGCGTCTTGGACCGCTAAGCTATCGGCTTTTCCAATTCTAGCTAATGATCGAATTCGTATCTTAGCGAACAAAAAAAGGTTACACTATGTCCCATTTTAAAATTCCAGCCCCCAATATTTATGACTATTTTGGTATCAGTTTATATGACTCTCGAGAAGATACTGTGCATAGTATACAGATTATCTTACTAAACTAGTCCTAAAGTGTTCGTGTGAGTTCGTGTTGAGCGCCTTCGTAGCCGACGTTTTTGGATCTCTACAGACGGATGTGGACTCCACATTCCAGGAGTGAAATCTGTAACACTGCCAACATTCAGATGGTGCTCTGAGCGGAAGGTAAAATAGAGCTAAACTCAGTATTCGGCTATCGGCACTGTTGAATTATTATATTGATTTAAGGGTTAGGAACAATGCGGTAAGACCAGCCTGAGCAATAATCCCAAATTTGAATTACGAGTATCAGGAATGTTACATAAATATTATGAACTATATCAAAAGAGATAGATGACTTATTTGCATTACACCTATAACATCTACTTTGATATTACAATTTTTTTAAGATTTACAATAATTATAGGTTTGCGATACAAAATCCGCACTCACGCTCAATGAAATTTTTATTACCAAACACATTGCAGGTTACATTATAGAAATCACAATGCTATTGCAACTACAAAGGAAGAAAGTAACTACGCTGTATACGAGTATAGCGAACTAAAAAGTGTTTGGTCAAATGTGTGGGTAACTTGACATTTCGTGGAATGAGTAACTGGATTATTCACTGCCTTTGACATTGAGCCAATGTTTATATCCTCAAAGCAGATCACTACTTTACTCCAGATCAATAAAGAGGGGGTGAAATATCGCGGATAGACTAGGGTACCTCAGGTGGGGGGCCTATAAACAATACAGCCCCTGTCTTACTCCCCTCAGCATCAAGATGAAACACACATTCTCTGTACCAGGATCTACGTCGGCAATCTCAACCCACTTCATGTCATAGTCATTACTGTCAGTAGTAAACTAGAGTCAACTCTTGGAGTAAACACTTATATATATATATATATATATATATATATATATATAATATATATATATATATATATATATATATATACACCTTTTAGTTGATGTGTGACTACAAAGAACTGCACGTCGGTACTATGAATAATTACTTACCATAACGAACTGGAATGTACAACAACACCAAGTATTAATTTTTAATTAATTTTTCATAAACTTTGTTCATATAGCTTGGTTTCAGTAAATCTATGAAAACGGCTAGTAGAAATGTACGTAATAATACTTATACGTCCAGTCCGTAATAATAGCGATGTCATCCAGCCACATAAAAAACTGAATGAAAGGAAAATGAAACATTTTTGGCAATAAATATTATTTCAATTCTTTTCTTTTGTTCAAAATAAGAGGCCATCCCATTTTAAGCCTTATTCTGCCCGTCCTCATAGGCCACTGGCCTGTGCGAGGATCTGCTCAAAGAGAATGAAGGGGAAACTAGATTTAGTAAAAGGTTGATTATACTGATACGTGCTATGGTTACAAACACGATTATACACTTGATATTATATATTTTGGTTTTATACAATGTTGTATTTTATGAAAGGAGTAAAAATAATTGTGGATATAGCATTACAAGTGGAGGAAAAAACAATAATATTAATACATTCTGTTCATAGCTATATAATATATTAAAAAGATGTTTTAAAGAGTGAGCGAACTTGAGTAGGTACGATTGGTGGTCAAGCTAGAATTAGGTTTCAAGCAAAAAATGTGAAAAAGGAATTGTTCAAAGTTTTATATATATTGGACAATTTAAAGTATTGAAAAGCCATTATTACATTATTATAATTACTTTCTTCTTGTAATCTCGCAAATGTTACTGGGAGGCATACAAAATGTAACATCTATTTTCGTAACACTGGCATGGCACTTGCAAAAACTGTCTTGGCTGATACTTCTGATGTTTCATTTTGTTTGAAAACGAATAGAAACTAGTCACTGGAAACAATACTGTATAAAACTACGCTTCAGTAGTTCGATTGCCAGAGCCTGAGTTGTTAACGTGACTGTGACTTTTTGTCATGAAGATAATATTCGTCAAAACTCGCTGTCGAAAATACCTGACACCGTTCATTTTTTTATTTAAATAACGTTTTGTGGCAATTTATAAAACTATTTTATTTATTTCCAGTGATCACTTTAGATTGGGAGACTGGTTTATAACGTTTTCTTTATATTGCCTGCTTTTAAAACAAACCGAAGGTCTTTATTAAATAAAATAATTTTATAAATCTTTATAAAATCTATTTCAAGAAGTGATTGTGAAATGGTGTCAGCAAATGCTAGATACATTTAGACAAAGCGATGCTATCCCCGAACTGTAACTCTGGATTCCCCAGTCTCAGGGGAGTGACACACAGCAGGGAGTAGCGCTGTCAGCACGAACACAATCCAACACCCCCACCTACTCGTATACAAGGATATAACTATGCACAATAAGAATCAGCATGTATAGTCGAGATACATACACTGTGAATGATATAGAAATAAAAATTACAAAACAAGAGTACCAGGCTATCTTACTTTACACCGTAAGTCCTGAACTACAGGACTCAATTAAACATAATAAATAATAAAGCTACCTTTTTAATAACTTCAATAGTTTTCTCAAAATAGTCTTCCTGTAAAAAGTATAAACCAGATTTAATTGAATTTAGTATAAATGATAGTGTTTGAGAGGCAGTTAGTGTGCTATGGTTCTAGGCTCTTCAACTCTCTGTCGGATTCACTGAAGATTGAAGATAGTCTGCGTGTGTTTGAGAGGCAGTTAGTGTGCAATGGTTCTAGGCTCTTCAACTCTCTGTCGGATTCACTGAAGATTGAAGATAGTCTGCGTGTGTTTGAGAGGCAGTTCGTGTGCAATGGTTGTAGGCTCTTCAACTCTCTGTCGGATTCACTGAAGATAGTCTGCGTGTGTTTGAGAGGCAGTTAGTGTGCAATGGTTCTAGGCTCTTCATTTCTCGGTTGGATTCATTGAAGATTGAAGATAGTCTGCGTTTGTTTGAGAGGCAGTTAGTGTGCAATGGTTGTAGGCTCTTTAACTCTCTGTTGGATTCACTCAAGATAGTTTGCGTGTGTTTTAGAGGCAGTTAGTGTGCAATGGTTCTAGGCTCTTCATTTCTCGGTTGGATTCACTCAAGATTGAAGATAGTCTGCGTGTGTTTGAGAGGCAGTTAGTGTGCAATGGTTCTAGGCTCTTCAACTCTCTGTTGGATTCACTCAAGATAGTTTGCGTGTGTTTGAGAGGCAGTTAGTGTGCAATGGTTCTAGGGTCTTCATTTCTCGGTTGGATTCACTGAAGATTGAAGATAGTCTGCGTTTGTTTGAGAGGCAGTTAGTGTGCAATGGTTCTAGGCTATTCAACTCTCTGACGGATTCACTCAAGATTGAAGATAGTCTGCTTGTGTTTAAGAGGCAGTTAGTGCGCAATGGTTCTAGGCTCTACAACTCTCTGTCGGATTCGCTGAAGATTGAAGATAGTCTGCGTTTGTTTGAGAGGCAGTTAGTGTGCAATGGTTCTAGTCTTTACAACTCTCTGTCGGATTCGCTGAAGATTGAAGATAGTTTGCGTGTGTTTAAGAGGCAGTTAGTGTGCAATGGTTCTAGGCTCTACAACTCTCTGTCGGATTCGCTGAAGATTGAAGATAGTCTGCGTGTGTTTGAGAGGAAGTTAAAATAGTTGTTACAGGGCTGACACTAAAGAGTTGAGGATTGTTTTCTCCCAATAATGTTGGTTGTATGGTTTTCCGTAAAAGATGGTTTTTATCGCTAACTTTAAAAACAGTTCTAAGGAAATCTGTACGGAGTTATATGTATACCATCTAAAAACTAATGTAATGTTTTTTATTGACAATGATACATAACTCTATTATGTAGCTGTTTACAAAATTTTTTTTTTATTTAATTCACTAAATTACAAAATAAATTGGTGACAATGTATATTATATTTTTTATTATTATAAGTGGAGTACACTCCATGTGGAAATCACCGCACCTCTCCTTTAGGTGGCAGGCACTGTTCAATTTCCTGGCGAGGTAAAGGGTAGGTTTTAGGGCCAGTTTTATGTTGCGGCCGGATGTCGCGTGCATGACCGTATCGGCTCAATCTGAGGTCGGCGCGCCACTTATTCTATGCATTTATCCTATTGAAATCGTAAAAAACAGGTATCGCAACGATAACGCTTTCCATTTAACAGGCAATGAAATCATTAACCTACGGCGTATAATGAACATCTTTCGTGATCACTAAATTTCTATTAAAAATTTTGTTGAAAGAATGCCGACAAAATATTCATGGATTCACAATAAAGTAACATAATGTATAAACTCGTAAATCGTAGGTCTGGAAAGGTTGAACGTGAAATAATAGAAACTAAGAGAATTACATTTTTTCAAAATTTTATTGCTTTTCAGATCACAAAACAATAATGCTATGATGATACGTATATATCCGTATTGTATATTATTTGAGGGCACAGACACACCCCCATAATTTTACAGGAGTAGATACAATGTAAGTCACGCTCATGACTATACAGTCTCTACTCGGATTCTTGAACTTGTGTAAGGTAATATAATTGTAGTGGTAAAGGAGTAGATACGAGTACAACTTACGAGTAATTCACGTCCTGGATTATTTAATCTGTACCACGATTTCAGAATTTGTGTTCGCTCATTGTTTGTAGTGGTTGAGGAGAAGATACAACTTACGAGTAATTAACGTTCTCGATAAAACAATCTCTACCTTGATTTGAGAATTTGTGTTCGGTCATAGTTTGTAGTGGTTGAGGAGAAGATACAACTTACGAGTAATTCACGTTCTAGATTATATAAACTCTAACTTGATTTGAGAATTTGTGTTCGGTCATAGTTTGTAGTGGTTGAGGAGAAGATGCAACTTACGAGTAATTCACGTTCTCGATTATATAATCTCTAACTTGATTTAAGAATTTGTGTTCGGTCATAGTTTGTAGTGGTTGAGGAGAAGATACAACTTACGAGTAATTCACGTTCTCGATTACGTAATCTCTACCTTGATTTGAGAATTTGTGTTCACCCCTGTAGTGGTTGAAGAGAAGATACACGTAAGTCACACTCTTGATTATGCCGTCTTGGGGCTTGTGTTCACTCGCTTGTTATGTAATGTGCTGTATTGTCTCACTCTGCCTTGTACTGTTAAGCATTTAATTTCCATATCAAGGAAGGTACCCCACAACGTGAAGCTACTAACTGCATTGTTGTATTGCTTAGTGATGTTTTACATACCCAGTGATACAATGAGCATTATCTAAAGTTAACTGATTTGATTAGTTTTTAAAATGCGATTACTCAAGTAATATTTTTTGAAGTAATTGAATTTATTTTCAATCCAAATTCATGTTCTAGTATAAAAAGTTTATAGTTATATAGGTCTAGTATATGTCAAGCAATAATAGCTTTTGAACGTAATCCCTTTTAAAGCCTCATTATATTTATGTCATGTTTCCAGTAGTCACTAATATTACTTTTTATGAGGTCCATGTTTAATTCAAAGTGCATTAAAGAATATTATTTAAGAACTGCTCCGTAAAATATATCCATATAATATTTTAAGCATTTTGTTTATAAATGTTAGTAAAAATATTCAGTAACATATATAATATAATACCTAGAGTTAGTTGACTTTATATAACGGTTTTGAATGCTTAATGCATTTGTAATCATTTTAGTTTTATTCACAAAGAAAGCATTATTCTTATAGATGATCTAATGACATTTAAAATGTATATTTGACAACGTCAATTACGCCAGTTTGGTCAAAACGTAGTAATTGAAAAATGTACCTTTTAAAATTTTGCCTACGAGTTGTGGAAAGTGAGCAGGATATATAAGAAAAGCATTGTAAAGCGTATTCCGTGAGATTGAGTTAGCAATATCGAAAGAAAACATCCCCCCTTCAGGTTTATTTACATCCCCAACACAAGATTATTATTATAGTAGAGGTATAAACTAAAATTTACATTCAATGAATCTGATATATGTGCTTAGACTTTTCATTATGGGTTATTTTACTGACGGCCCGTAGAAAAAACCATCACCATTTACTGTACTACGATACATTAAGGGTGGTACTACTAACGAACTCTGACCAGTACTAGTTTGTTAATGACACCTTTGAAACCACGCAATGGTAATTATCTTTAAAGGATGAAAGGGCACTAAGCACCTTAGTAATATTGATCCTCTCATCTGATCAAGATACGAACCTTGTACTGGGCAACGTCTCTTCTGTAACCTGCGATCAGCAGACTCTCACCTTCAGGATGTAAAACTCTCCAGAGACCGAACTCCTAAGGAACATGATTTCTCATTGAACATACATTGAATCTCCAAACATACTTCGTCGTGAACTTGATTCACGCTTAGCTGCAGGAGAGAAAAACATTACCGTTAAGTACAAGAGTGGTGTCCCAACTATTGTTAAAACCGATAAGGCCCCAATAAACTAGTTAAGTCCAACAGTAATGAATGCTTTAAGGTTTATTACCAGAATGTTAATGGGGTTACGTCTAAGATTACCGAACTTAGTGACATCGACATAATTGTGTCCACTGAAATTAAATTAATTCCGGATATTACTGATGCCTTGTTAAGTCTTCATCAGTAAAACATCTTTCGGAGTGACAGACCCTATAAGACTAGTGTTAAGAAAAGCGGAGGAGATGTCATGATAGCAACAAATAAAAAGCTAAACATGTCCTCAATCAACTTTCCAAGTCATGAGGTAGAAGTTTCGAGCATGCTAATGAAATATAGTCATAGTCAACTGGTTCTGTGTGCCACATACATACCTCCTCATCAGCCAATATCCAAGTATCAATCACTGTGTGACTTTCTTGAACAACTTTTTAGCAAATAGACTTTTATCGCAACCTTCTCCTTGTTGGGGACTTTAACTTAGTAAGTGCACGTAACCCTACCAACTCGTCCGACTTGATAAAGGAAAGTCGACCACTCTAGGTATTCAACAGCATAGTAATGTCTCTAATGTTTATGGCTCTCAACTGGACCTAGTTTTTACTGATCTGTCTTCTGTTATTACACGTTCACTCGACCCTTTAGTATGTGAGGAAAAACACCACCCCGCATTGGAGGTTGGCCTAACTCTTCCCACATAGAACTTGTCCTCTCAGCTTAAGTTCGTCCACAACTATTCCAAGTGCAACATTGAAAAATTAAGATCGGAGCTGCGTTCACTCAACGACATATTCCACCAATCATTTATCTGTACTGACGAAGCCTTAAATCAATACATTCATGGCCTTGGCAGTCTTGTGACGAACAGTAACCCTCTAAAAAGAGTTTGAATCTCCCCTTTCCGTCGCTAGTTCTCCAATGATTTGAAAGCGATAGTCATTGATAAGAAAATATTGCGCAAGACTTACAAGATAACTGGATTTGACAGTGACTACACAGCTTTTGCTAGAGCTAGATCTTGCAAGACTTCTGCCACAGGATGTGGCAACTCCTATATCTCTCAAGTCGACAGGACTATTTCCACTAACCCCAAGATCTTCTGGAGCCATGTTAACAACCTGAGAAGAACTGATGTCACTCCATCAAGGTTGATACTTGGAGAAGTAGAAGCATCTACCCCACACGGGATCTGCAACTTGTTTGTCCGGCACTTTTCCAGCGTGTACTCTGAGCTCTTGATGTCTGAGTTCAACATTCCATTACGGGACAACATTCTTTCATTATCACTCGTACAGAGCAATTTGGAGGAAGTCAAACGTAAGTTAGATTCTTTGGACACCCACAAAGGTTGTGGTCCTGATGACATCCCTCACATTGTTTTTCAACACTGTAGCGACATATTAGCGGGACATTAGCACGTCTCTTTAATCAGAGCCTGCAGGATGGAACCTTTCCGTCAAAATTTAAAAATCCAACTATGTCGTGACAATTTTCTAAGATGGCAACCGTAGTACTGCATGCACTTATCGTCCTATCACAATCCAGTCACCAGTTGTAAAAATCTTTGTATCGATAGTACGTAACGGATTGAATCCACTCATTAAATCGATTATCATTCGCGAGCAGCATGGTTTTACAACTGGGCGCTCTACCACATCCAACCTAGTCATATTCGAAGAGTTTATACTGTTTGATTATCTAATAACCTTCAGGTGGATGCCATTTATGTTGACTGTAGCAAAGTCTTTGGCAAAGTTAACCACGACATTCTTATTTCCAAGCTAAAGCCATATGGAATAAAGGATCCTTTGTTGTCTTGGATGAGAAGCTATGTCTCTGGAAAACTGTCTCGCCAACAACTGCTCTGATTTTTTTGAAGTCGTCTCAGGAGTTCCCCAAGGCCCCCCTTGGGACCATATCTGTTCAACATATATATGAACGATATTAGTAAGGCTATTGAAAGTAACTTTTTGCTATTCGCCGACGACATTAAGCTGTTCGACAAGTTGCGTGCAAACGCTGAGAGTCATGCCCTGCAACGTTCTCTGGATAACATCTGCAAATGGTGTACTAATAACATAATCTTGGACTAATCTCTAATTCCACATGTTTTATATATTTACTGGTTCATCTAATTATGTTATCATATATGTAATGACATTGGCGTTGGAAATAAAAATTAAATAAAACTGTTGCTACTTCTCTGAGGTATTACCACTACAATAGGAGAACTCCATTCCAATACACCACTAAGGACGGTTTGAAGTCTATAAAATACTTGCCTGGGGCATTACCACTAAAATAGCCGGATAATGAAATGTATTGTGTAGATAGCAACACACTGAAACTCTATTCCAAACTCCCACTACGAATGGTTTGAAAACTGTGAGATACTTGGCTGAGGCGCTACCACTACAATAGCTGGATGATCACTTGTATTGTGCTGATATCAACACATTAACAGAATCTCTGTTGCATTCTCTCACTATCTCCTTCATTTCTTCCTCCATGATATGGCCTTAAAACTGTAATACACGTTTAGGTTTGTTCGATTTTATAACACTTAAATAATAAGTTTTAGTTTTTAAAATCGATTTAGTTACTGTATATACTTTATATATACAATATTAAGTCTGTATATATAGTGAGGGTTTTTTATTTTGGCTATTAATATTTATATAAACCTTGTTTAAATAACATTTTGATAGTTTACCTAAAATAGGTTTATTTGTTTGAAGAAAAGGTGTTTTAAAGCTATAAATCCCAGAATTGAATACCTTATCTTACAAAACTAAACTTATGACACGTGATACACGACTTTAAATTATTAGTTAATAGAAACATTTTGAAGATTATTTAAAAAAAAAAATTGAACCATTGCAAATTGGTGGACCTATACGTAATATAACTGGTGTTTTCAAACATTAAATAAAAAAAATTTTTATCTACCGTTGTTTATATTAATGAATCATATGCACATAATATGAGTTTAAGAAAAAGTACTAATACATACTGTAAGTAATGGTTATATCATTAATATTACAAAACCAACGTCTTTATATTTTCTATATTTATTGAAGCTTCAATATTTTAGCAAACGGCTAGAGACCTGGTGCAGGGTGCTATCACTGGTGATAATGGTGATAACTCACAGGCAAAGTTACGCACCAAATCCAAGTGGTTTTTCATTTATAAATTTACTTTCAAATTTACTTGAGAGAGCAACTCTGCAAGTTTTTGTATTTGGAGAAAATCTAAATGATTGGTTCCACTCTCAAGCAAAGTTAAAACTGGAGATAACACAAGGGTGTTCAACTGTTTTGGGAACCCACGTCAAAGTGGTTGGAATTGAGTCCATACATTTTATACGCTGTATAAATATATGGTTTGAGTTCTCAGGTTACACACTCTTTGAGTTGTAACAGTAATTTTCCAACGGAATAAGGATTTGAAAAATTTGTTGAATTTTTTTTAATAGCTTTGGAAATAATAATGACGTGTACCAAGCGTTTAGTGATAATTTCAGCTATCTGGATGTTGGGTAGCTACTGCAATTGTTGCATTTCGAGAAAGTTTTCTATTGTTTTAATTAATCATTGAAAATTCAAAATATAGATTTCAAGTAAAGATTTCTCAGAAATTATAGCTGGATTTATAGAAGATTCCTATGAAGCTAAAGTCTATGAAATCATCAGATTCTTAGTGAAAGTGCATGAAAAATTGATTGCATGAAAAATTAATAAATGACTTCAATAAATGTTCCAAATCAATATCGCAATCCAAATCAAAAACACAATTCCTGAAGATCAGGTACAAGTGGGAAGTTCATTTATACGAGTTTTTCTTTTGTGGCTACAATTAGTTCTTCGAGCCTGAATTTCAGAAAAGAGGGATTGGGATTCGGCTGTATTTATGGCTTATAACGGTATGTGAGGGAGAAGTGGCATACGACCGGCCAGGTTTATAGATGATATTCCACAGAAGAGAACAAAAATTCCATAACGTTTCTGGGAATTTTTGTTTATAGATTTTGAAGCAAGCGGTCATGCTGATAAGATTGTGCTAGAATTATCTTGGGCATCTGTGCCCTCTGCAATATAGCAAAGTTTTGTTCCTAATCCATCTATATTTCTCACATCGAGTTAGACTTGAGGTAGTCCCAAAAATAAAACAGAGCGAATTTTAAAACTTACAAATTCTATTATAATCATTGGAAACATAAATTATGGAACGTTTCAGGAAATTTGGGTTGCTGACTATTCCTGCCTATGGTTATCGCGCATTCTACTGATCAAGGTCCGCTTTGACTCGAGGCGGGGAAGTTCATCGATATGAAACCAGAGTCAGGGACAACTTTCGAACTAAGCAACAGAGGCTGACGTTATCTCAATACCAGTCTGCCGTAACGTCATTGTCAGATTTCATAAGCTCCCTCAAGGTATCGAATCTTCCAACACTGAAAAAGAGTTCAAAATTAGTTTCAAACATTTTGGTCATTTTCGTTTTCTCCTGTTGATGCATGCATGGCGAGACGCTGGGATGTCTGAATGTGGACATATGCGGAATCACCACGAGAGAATGTAAGCAACACAAGTCTGAACGTGTGTGAATGCTTAGAAGATAGATTAATGCCAAACTATTGAAAACGTTTATTGTGATTATGATGTATTATAACACTTATAACATAATGTAATAATGAGATTATTGTATTGTTTGGAACGAAATAACAGATTCGTTGGAGGTAAGGCTGATAGTAACTGACGTAATAACCAGGTACACAACAATCATCTAGGTTCTCAATTCAAGTTAAGACTTTTTCATCATAATGATGAACTTTATTCATTACACCCAAATTTCCATTGTTGCAAACTATCACAATATCTGAATCACCTGTTTTTTGTAATGCTCTACGTCTAAGCCTGTAACTATTTAGTTAGTTACACACGTCAGGTAATATATTATAGTTTATTGACAATAGTTCTGGTTTTAACAATAATTATCAGTTTATAAATGGGCTATAGGGTACGTCAGGTTGCTACTTTATTCTTACTAGGCAAGTTGTAGTAAACTTGTTAAACATAGTTTATTGTTTAGGCTTAATCTATCAATTAATCACATTCAAACATGATTCTTTGTACTTGTGTCCACTACTACGCACCCTATCCGTACACGAAACGTACTTTAATTTAGATTTATAAATTACAACAAAATAATTCAAATTTTCAGTACAAGCGGCCAACACACATTATAGAAATTTACTGAATAAGTTTTGACAGGCGTGTTTTGGGAACATTGTGCTAAACAAATAAAAATTTATATTCCATTCTGACTTAACAAAACTAAATATTCAGCCTGACTGCATATTCGTTTGATAAATATGCCTTTCGAGCCCATCACGTTTTCCTTCATCCATAGTCTTCCATTCAATAATATAGCAGAAGTACAATATTTTGTTGTCGCAATAATTATCTTAGACGTATCCAGACAAAACACCTTTACATAATACAAGCTTTTGATTCAATTCATTACAAGGGCATAACTACCGTTGGAGGTTTCCTCATCGCTTAGCTATTGTAGTACAATAGCTACAAGCAGAAACAACGAAATCAACTAACTGCATAAGAGGTGAGTTTATAGTTATTTAGTGTTACGTAATTATATAAATGCAATAATTTTGTCTCGTAACATAATGACTTACACATTTTAAATAAAATATGTAGTGTAACAGGGTAAAACATTAAAATAAACACTAAATATGATGTGCTTGCAAAACGTAGGCCTACACCATCGTGAAATCGAGGTCATAACATATTTAATACAATACCTTACCGTATCAACGTTGAATTCGTTTTCCTTCATGAATTAAACCTTGTTTTATATAGATTAGTTAAATTAGCAATGATAAATTTACGACGAAATTGATTTTTTTATGAGGAAATTGCGTAGAATTTTATTTATAATTTCGTTCTGAACATTTCAATTAGAATAGATGTTACATCGTTTAAATAGGAAGGCTACTTGAGAATTAACTTAAAGAAAAAAAACTATGATGTATGATGTGTATATATATATATATATATATATATACATTAAATTGTATAAATGGCAATAGCTTTATTTAATTTCAATAAACATTGAATCACAAAAAGTACTTGCTCCGCCGGGAGTCGAACCCGGATCTCTCACTTGCCGGGTGAATGTGCTACCATTACACCACAGAGCGCTTACTTTTTCCGATTCAATTATTTTGTATTTGGCCGTATCTGTCACATATGTGTTTAAATAACCAAATATATATGATATATATATCATACATCATAGTATATATATATATATATATATATATATATATATATTCCGTCAATCAATCTGTGAAATGTACTTTGTTTTGTTTATAAGATATTGATTAAAGACCCTTCTGTCACTAGGAATTTGTTATCACTGTCTTCATAACACAGATACTACTTTAGATCTTAAACAAGATAAATCTACAATTTATCTAAATATACTATTGATAAACACACTGCTGTCACTAGAATTTTGTTATCACTGTCTTCTTCCGACACAGTTATCACTTTAGATGTGCAACTAGATATATCTACAATTTATTTCTAAAAAGGTATTTTTAAGAACCCGGTGGTCTTTAAAAATGTATTATCATTTCTTCCGACAGAGTTATAACCTCAAATGTGGTAAAAGATAAATCTATAATTTATATCTCAAATATGTTGATAAAGACACTGTTGTCATTAGTACTTTTTATTGCCCCTCTTCTACTGATACAGGTCCCACTTATTATTACAGTATTGGAATTCCATTTGGTTCAAATATCTTTTAAATATTTACAATAATGCAGTACATCAATTTAGGGCCAAAGATGTCTGTTGAAGTTTGCATGTGTTACTGGCCAGTTAATTGATCCGAAGACAGTTTTACTCCGACAGAGTAATACAACACTTGTAAACTTCAAGTGAGGCTAGAACGACCAAAATCTGATATTGGTATGGGTACAATTACAATAAATAGATAGAGTTTTCAAAGTGACTATCCTCAAGTATTAACACGCTTTATCAAACCATAATAATAATTGTGTACATATTAGACATATCTTAACAACATCTATTCACATATCAGATGAACTAGATTCAATTACATTAAATTTTTTTGTAAGTCAAAAATACTTATTTATTTTCAAATAAAGAAATTACAATCCCATAATAGAATCATTTATACTATAATATTTTAAAAAGTATGATTCAAATATTTCTTAAAATATAGTAAAAAAGGATCCACATAGGCAATCCTGTGAGTCGTTGAAAAAAGATAGGTCGACCTAAATTGGTGATAAGTGTTAATCATCTCGTATATGACTCAGATATATAGCATACAAAAAGCAAACACATACGCACATACATACATGCATGGATATACATATACACACATGACATAAACCTTGCTCCCTGTACATTAGATTAAAATACAGTAATGTAAAGGGCCTAGGTTGGTACAATAGACAAGGGCTTTAGGTAAAAAATAATTCTATCTGTAATTGGACGCAATAACGTTCTCTGTTGCGTCAGATCAAAACATACTAAATGGATAGAGTTTTTAATTAGTATTAACCGACACTGTGACTGTCCTCTAATTTTAAATGTCTTCTAAAAAGACGAACTCGATTCATTATAAGAGCAAAATAAAGCCAGCTGTATGAACGTTGCAAGAACGGGCAGGCGCCCAGTAATCCGCTCAGCAACAGCCTATTTCTTTCTTTTTATCTCGGAACCTCTTCATCACTGGTGCTGATGGAAACAAAACAAATTATTGTCGATATAAATAATGCACAACAGAGCTCTGGAACCAATTAAAAAGTAATTATATATCTGCAGTAGGTTTTAACTTTTTGCTCTGAAATCTGTGGATGTATTTTATACACTTAACGCCGACTAATACATATTTAATATTAATAATTACGTTAAACCCATACTTATACATAAATTGGGCTTAGATATTTAACTGACGATGAGCAATATCACATACTGCAGCCTGCTTCCATGCTTTGCCGATTACAAGAACGTAGCCAGGATAAATTTGAGGGGGCGAATACAAAATTGGGGGGTTTCCCACGAAAACATTCATATATTTTAAAGCTACAAATTTAAGAAACAAAATAGTGAATTTTGCACAAAGTTTTTACGTATTTCTATGGGTTGTATTCATGATTGATATTCATAATTGTGGAGGCACTACTTTAGTGCGCTGTGTAGGATGAATGTAGGATTATGAATTGATTAGATTTGTGTAGCAATTTAATTGTAAAAAGGGTGCTTTTATTTTCTGCAAAACACATTACATAATATACATATCCACATAGAGAAATCATAATATATAAAAGAGCTTTTACAAAAGTTAAATTTCTTTTGACTTTTGAGCCATCTTATCTAGTACTTTCTCTGGAGAAACTGATATTTTCCCGTAATGGACAGAAAGTAAGGCAAGTGCAATCAACCACTCATTCCTCATTTTGCTCCTTAAACAGATATTGACCCGTTTCAACGGTGAGAACGATGTTTCAGCTATACATGACAGTAATACTGAATTTTTTAACTGGTAACAATCGTTTGCTAAAAAATAAATTGGAAATTTGGGGGAGAGGGTCCGGATCCTTTGGACCCCTTCACTGGCTACGTCCTTGACCGATTAATATACAATATAATTAACAATATACATATAGTTATATCTATACACTATACGTCGTGAATTTCTGTAGCAATATTTTACAGTAGCAATCTACTATTTTGTTCGTAGTATAAATCGGATGATTAAAATTTCAGTATTTGGCTCCTTTTTATGTGTTGAAAAAAGAACATACTCGTGTGTAAATATTATTTCCCAGAGTATTCAAGTTAATGTATTATTTGGATCCAAGATATCTGCACTTAGACGTTTATATATTTATCACATCATACTGTCTTCGCTGTAGTCGTAAAACAGCACAAAAGAAGGAAAAAGAGCTAAAAAAATTATTTATGTTGATATCCAACGAGAACACTTTACGTTCGCAACATTAGCAGCAAATATTTCAGAAAATTCCGGTACTACATCGTGGTGAAGTACGTTTGTATCGTAGATTTATTATAAAAGTGAATATCCACAACAGGCATTCAGACAGGTGTCAACGAACCAATAAATTTGTCAGTGCGACAGGTTAAAGCAATTTCCTCTTTATTCCCGGTCCAAGATTGATGATCGCCTTTCACTCTGACTCCGGCCTCCAGACTCCGGCTGTAGGAGGGGAAGGTGAGGATGCTCACAACTTGACATTTATTGGGGTTTTACGAAATCAAGTCTTACGCAGTACACACACCTATACTGTGCCGAAACGCCGCATCCCGTTGCTCGGACAAGCGATTCAATCGTTACAGTTTGATACAAAAATAAGCAATCTTTTACGGGAAAAATAATGAAATATAAAACTCACTTAACAAGACATATTAGAAATATTTCAACCACAAGTTTTAATTAGTTTTAAGCAAATTATTGTTGCGAAGAAAAATTCCGATAATTGTATTTATTTTTAATAGATTAATGTTTTGATTCATCTTCTTATATAAAAGT
This sequence comes from Homalodisca vitripennis, assembly GCF_021130785.1. Lineage (NCBI taxonomy): Eukaryota > Metazoa > Arthropoda > Insecta > Hemiptera > Cicadellidae > Homalodisca > Homalodisca vitripennis. The sequence goes on along the minus strand of NC_060215.1, from coordinate 14,698,086 downwards.
CCAAATATAAAATTATGGTATAGTCTTGTACCAAAAATTAAAACTGATAGGACCATCGATAAGGTCAAACCGTACGTCCTTCCACCCTGCAAGATTTGTTCTCAGATAGAAACCAGGTCATCACTACAGCTGCTGTCCCACCCGGCCTTATCAGACTGCCCAGATAGCAACAAGGTCATCACTATAGCTGCTGTTCGATCCAACCTTATCGGACTGCCCAGATAGCAACCAGGCCGCCACTACAGCTGCTGTCCCACCTGGCCTTATTATCAGACTGCCCAGATAGCAACAAGGTCATCACTATAGCTGCTGTTCGATCCAACCTTATCGGACTGCCCAGATAGCAACCAGGCCGCCACTACAGCTGCTGTCCCACCTGGCCTTATCAGACTGCCCAGATAGCAACAAGGTCATCACTATAGCTACTGTTCGATTCAACCTTATCGGACTGCCCAGATAGCAACCAGGCCGCCACTACAGCTGCTGTCCCACCTGGCCTTATCAGACTGCCCAGATAGCAACAAGGTCATCACTATAGCTACTGTTCGATTCAACCTTATCGGACTGCCCAGATACCCAGATAGCTGGGTAACCTCAGACTAGGTAATCACATTGTACATTGTTATATTCTATTGCTCTAGGTCAGTGTTACCACTAAAGATCATGAAACTATAAATATATTGTCTTAATAATAACAACTGATTAATAACTACTTTCAAAAGTAAAATTATTTTCATAAAGTGTAGTCGTATTGATACGTATACATATGTAAGGGAACGATTAATTCAATATATTGATTTCAGCAAAATTCAAATAAATACACTTGCCTAAATGTGTGCGGAAATAATCGAATTTTATATATTTTGTAAATTTGTGTCAATATAAAATTTTTTACATAGTGAAAAGTTTTTTGAGCAGAATATAGAAGATTTTTAAACACGTATTGAAAATAGAGATTTAATGCTGTTTCTCATCAATACCTGATGGCTAAATTAGATGACATATCGCAGACAAACTTAAGCAAATCAATACTATTATTTCTGAATACAATAGTTAACTCGCAGCAACTAACTACGCGACGAGAGTAGTAGGATTTAAATTATAGATTGCAACAAGTTTTAAATATTCCTTAGTGCAGCAGTATGTTTTGCCTGCAACTATTAGATTGCAAACTTTTTCTAGCGAATCCAACAAGAAAATTTATTGTTATTTCTCGAAAAAAGTTGTAGAGTCAAACTATTATTTAATTGTAAAAAATAATGGATCAGTTATTTCGTATATAAATATTCTAAATATGTTTGTTTTTACTCCATCGATAAAATTTAATATTTGGATTTTGTATTTTTTTTGTTTCGTTGCGTATGTCGATGTTATAGGCGTTTTACGTTAGTTACTCACGCAATTTAAAAATGTTCTCGTTTTTCCCAGTCTTTAAACACGGTAAAACTATTTTTGTTTAGCGAAATATTTGTAATAAGCACTTATGCAAATCAGTTATATATTATTTACTTAAAGCGACGAGCAATAAATACTTGAAGTGAATATGTATTTTTTAGGCTTATTACCTATAACACGGTAAGATTTTTTGGACAGGTTGTTTATTCCAAATAATTACATAATATTAACATTTAATAATTGTTCGGTTTCTTGAGATGATACCTCAAGACAAAATTATTCAACATATTCCACCTCGGTAAGAAAATTACTGGCCTTGAGTCATGAATAAAAGCATTGAATGCGTGATTACACCATTGGCTTCTGAATGGCGAACACATTTACCTCACGCCAACACTATTACTGTCGGCCGCCCTCCGTCATCGCTCCCGCACCTGTGTCGGGAACCGCTCTAATTTTATCTCTTACACTAATTCCTTCGTATTTTTGGTGTATTGTTCATTACGTTTACATAAACGTAGTATACCCGTATTAATAGAATAGAAAATGGTAGTAACCAAAGTACATAGTAAGTGCAGTATTCAAATACACAATCTAATTTTATAATTTTGTTTAAAAAATGTCAACATTGGACGAAGAATACATTTTTATCTTCCTTAGGTTCTCACTGACTTTCATTTGATTATGCCACATTTTAACTTCTTTTGACTGTTATTTCTGAGATTCACTGACGTATTCATGTTATTCTTAGTGTTATAATCATTACTGCGAATATTGGATTCAACTCCATTTCAGCTTCTGCTCATTGTAGAGTCTGGAATCTGACATTTCACAGACTTAACTCCTGGAATCTGGTGCACCTCAATTCATTTATTATCAAAATCATAAAATGCACGGACAATCGCCAAAATACATGTATATACGTTGTGATACATAAAAGTAATAAATCAATACAGAGTTACCTAAAATTAGGTAAACTAATTATGGAGGTCTACATTTTTTTCTCTTCAAGGTATTCTCGAACTATTCACGGTATTCTTTTAAAATAAGGAACTATTCAAGTTTATTAAGGAATTTCCGTTTAAAAGAGTTAAAATATAAAAGCTATGGTTTTCAAATAATTTTGTTTTGTGGCGAGGTAAGATAAGTTCATTTCTAATCATTAAATGGCAATTATGATTAACATTGTTTATGACAGTGAAATGTTAGGGATACTTTTCGTAAAAGGAAAAACAATGAAAAATGTAAATAGACGGGAAGGTCAGAATATTGTTTTGGTGAAAGAAATGTTTACAGGACTGCGCACGACTTAATTTGAAAATCAACCTTATAGCTCTTTTTGCTGGCGGAAGATGTATTGAGTTTTTGTACTCTCAATTCCCCATATAGGCAATCCATAGTTAAGATAAGGATAAAAATATCCATAATAGATGAGTAAAAGAATTTACAAACATTTACATTACAAACAAGCAGTTGCTAATTTTTTTTTTTAACTTAGTCAATGTAACCAAAAAAGTTTAATTTAGGATCAAGTACAATTACCAGATAAGTACCTCCTGAGACGGTGAGAACACCTCTTCACCTAGGTCACACTGGATGGCTGCTAGGCAAACCAACCAGAGGTCTTATGTAGTCTAGGTGTCTCTGATGTCGAAACGATAAAAAGAGTTCGCTTTGATCGTCTTCGTCCCCGAATTTTCTGTATGTCTTCAGACAGACATGGACTTCAGATACCGGGAGTAAAGTCTGTGACAGCGTCCGATTTCCGACGCTACACTAAGTGGAATGTGCTATGGAGCTAACCCCAACATTCGTATTTCATCAACCCTTTCCATCATTGCTGTATTATGTGTAGAATCACGACTGATCACTAACTCATTCATTTTGAACACCAATGAACGATTTACTCGTAAGGGAGCACCTCTTCTATCCATTCTATCCATCGCTCCAGTATCCTCAATAAATCGTCCACTGTTACTGTCTGCCAACTACGGAATGTACTACCTGATGACATCAGGCGAGGATAGTAGAGATACTGCGTGAGCAGCGGGTGTGATGCGGTCTGTCTCATCGGTGGCATGTTTGGGGATAGAATATGTGAATGATTTCGGTGTGATGCGGTCTGTGTCACTGGTGGCATGTTTGGGGACTGAATATGTGAATGATTTCAAGTGTGATGCGGTCTGTCATCGGTGGCATGTTTGGGGACTCAATATGTGAATGATTTCGGTGTAATGCGGTCTGTGTCACCGGTGGCATGTTTGGGGACTGAATATGTGAATGATTTCGGGTGTGATGCGGTCTGTCATCGGTGGCATGTTTGGGGACTCAATATGTGAATAATTTCGGTGTGATGCGGTCTGTGTCACCGGTGGCATGTTTGGGGACTGAATATGTGAATGATTTCGGGTGTGATGCGGTCTGTCATCGGTGGCATGTTTGGGGACTCAATATGTGAATAATTTCGGTGTGATGCGGTCTGTGTCACCGGTGGCATGTTTGGGGACTGAATATGTGAATGATTTCGGGTGTGATGCGGTCTGTGTCACCGGTGGCATGTTTCGGGACTGAATGTGTGAATGATTTCGGGTGTGATGCGGTCTGTCACCGGTGGCATGTTTGGGGACTGAATATGTGAATGATTTCAGGTGTGATGCGGTCTGTGTCACCGGTGGCATGTTTAGGGACTGAATGTGTGAATGATTTCGGGTGTGATACGGTCTGTGTCACCGGTGGCATGTTTGGGGACTGAATATGTGAATGGTTTCGGGTGTGATGCGGTCTGTCACCAGTGGCATGTTAGGGGACTGAATATGTGAATGGTTTCGGGTGTGATGCGGTCTGTCACCGGTGGCATGTTCGGGGACTGAATATGTGAATGATTTCGGGTGTGATGCGGTCTGTGTCACTGGTGGCATGTTTGTAAAGAGAGAACTTTATAGTCCTAACTTTGTCTGCAATAAGCCATATTTCATTTCATTTATAGAGTCATAAATATATTCCAGTGAGAGTAAACAAAATTATAGGTACATTTGCACTGACAATAAGTTGTTCCAAATATTAAAATCCCTAAGGCTATTTCATTGTTTATTATTTATTTGTTGCAGATATTATTATTCTTACAGCCAAGTATATTTAAAGCTTGACATACATTATTGGAAAAACATACGATTACATTTGTGTTAGTATTTCTTTTTCAAATATTCATATTCATATTCATTTTCAGTTCATTTTCGAGATATCGCGGGGATTGAAAGAAAACGAAATGTTTCCAGTCCCACGAGTGATAGTCTTCGCTAACTCTCAGCCAATAATTAATTTCGGTAGTTCCCATTGCTTTGTGATGTATAAAATACACAGTTCTAATTCGGTTAGAAAAACATAAAATATGATTTTCGTGTTGATATGTTACTTTATTTGAGATGTTGGCGACCACTTCTGTCTGAGGTATGGATCCAGATGCTTTTGGTGAAATGGCTGCACCCCAGCGCTCATTAATAAAGCATGGTGAACTTAGTGCCTAGTTGAGAGTTATACCATCGCCAACTTCATTTAATTGTAATTCAGTACGGGCCTTAATAAGTACTAAATTTAAATCGCTTTTGTTTAAGATAGTAGTTTTTTATTTTAGCCTATTTTTTGTAGATTTTCAACTGGAAGCTCTCAAGACTCATTAATGGGCTATTGACGAAATTATTAACGTTTTTACAGCCTTTTGTAATGTTTCTATTTATTAGTGACGGAACAAAGATATTTGAAAATATTGAAATACATTTTATGTACGTATTTATAACATTTATTTTTTGATTGCTGAGCTGAAATGAAAAATAATTATTGTATATTTTAAGGTTTATGTTAATCTTTAAAAATAAATGTTTTGTTTAATTTACATTTCTAGTGTAATACCCTGATACATCCAATGAATATATCATTTTTATGAAGATATTTGACAATATCAAAGTAAATTTTAAAAAATGAAATGAAAAATGACTTTATTAGAGGCGAAGTTAGGACTATAAAGTCCTCTCTACCACTTAACCTCATAAAAATTAAACTAACATATATATATGAATATATTTATAACTAAAACTTAGTCTATTTATTTACACTATATATTAAATGAATCTTAAAATAAAAACAATCATCAATAATTAGTGTAACTATATACAAATTTACAATAATATCGCAAGACACACACTCGCATTCATTCAACTTGCATGCAATTGCCCTAAGTACCGCACACCAAAGCCGCCAATCGCTATACCCCCTGAGCCCCCAGCATCAAGGCCCTGACCTCCGCCCCAAAGCGAGCGCGCTTATCGATGGCTCTGATGTTCACGGGTAAAGCATTCCACAATCGACAGGCAGAAACTGTAAACGATTTGCTAAAGGTAGTTGTTCGATGAATTGGGATAGATAATAAGGATGTACCCCTCCTTGTACTTCTTTCACTTATTTCAGACATAAATCGAAAGTTGTTTGAAAGATAACTAGGACAATTTGTATTTAAAAGAGCGTGCAACAGAATGAGTGAGTGATAGTCTCGAAGGTCTTTTAATTTTAAGATAGATAATTGATTGAAGTAGGGCGTTACGTGATCATCACGTCTGAGATTGAAAACGAACCTAATGCAAAAGTTCTGAGCACGCTGGAGTCTATTTGAAAGCTCCACAGTCATGTCATTAATGACTATGTCACAGTAGTTGAATTGAGGCAGTACAAGAGTCTTTATCAGCATTATTTTAACTTGCTGTGGTAGATATGAAGCCAGCCGCTTAAGGCAGTGAACACCGGCAAAGACCCTATTACATGTCAAGGAAGCCTGTTCAGTCCATCTCAAGTGTTTGTCAATAATAAGTCCTAGATTTTTAACTTTCTCAGAGTATTCTAGCTCTTGATCATTTAGTTTTAATTTGGGAGCCGTAGTAAAGTCAATTTTACGAACAAGCTTTGGATGACCTATCATAATACACTGAGTTTTGTCTACGTTTAATTTTAGTCCATGTTTCCAAGTCCAGTGAGTAACAGCGTCAATATCGGAATTCATGAGAGTCACACAAGTTTGCATTTCTGTTAAGGAAAAGTGGCGGTATATTTGTAAGTCATCTGCATATAAGTGAAAATTGGAATGGGTAATTTGAGTAGTAATGTCATCGATGTACAGTGAAAATAGAAGTGGCCCAAGGACTGAACCTGTGGAACTCCACGAGTGACTGGTCTCCATCTCGACTGCTTCTCACCTGATCTGACACACTGGCGCCGTCCCGAAAGGTAAGACTCAACCCACTTGACACTACCATCAGAGAAACCATCCTTCCTAAGTTTGATGAGGAGAAGGGGATAATAAACACAGTCAAAAGCCTTTGAAAAGTCGAAAAGGGTTAAAATGGTTACCTGACTCTTATCAATTCCAAGGCGTATATCATCAACTATTTTTAGAAGTGCAGTAGTAGTGCTGTGGTTGGAGCGAAAACCAGATTGAAAATTTGATAAAATGTTATTACTTTCTAGATATATTGAAAACTGCTGATGAACAATCCGCTACAAACACTTTGATAAAGCAGGGAGTATACTAAAATTTTATGTACATATTTATAAAATTTATTTTTTTTATTGCTGACCTAAAGTAAAAAAAACTTTTATTGTATATTTTAATGTTTATTTTAATCTTTAAAAATCAATTTTTCTTTTAGTTTACAGCCCTATTGCAATACCCTGGTATATGCAATGAATATATTATTTTTATAAAGATATATATTTGACAATATTGAAGTAAATGTTATCTACATATTTATAACATTTATTTTGTTGTTGCTGAGCTAAAATATAAAGAAACTGTTATTGTATATTTTAATGTTTATTTTAATCTTTAAAAATCAATTTTTCGTTTAGTTTATAGTCCTATTGCAATACCCTGGTACATGCAATGAAGATAGTATTTTTATGAAGATATGTTTAAAATTATTGAACTAAATCATAACATTTATTTTTTATTGCTGAGCTAAAATATAAAGAAACTTTTATTGTATATTTTAATGTTTATGTTAATCTTCAAAAATCAATTTGTTGTTTAGTTTACAGTCCTATTGCAATACCGTGGTATATGCAATGAAGATATTATTTTTGCGGATGTCGCAAATCGTTCGAAGAATTGAATTACTGCTTCAGATCTATAAGTAAGGAAATAAAGCAGTTCCGAAATTATTATACCGTGAATATTAATTATGCAATTAGTTCGTTTGTTAACCCGTCATTGACATAAATTTGGTTACTTAGTATCAAAATTGATACTTGAACAATATCCGACAAGCGGCTGGACAGTTTTGAGTGAGTCGAAGGTCACGTGACCCGCTTCCACATTTACCTTAGGAGAGAAGTTTCAGCAGGACATATGTAATGATGTTTACAGACCACTTTCACCGCGTATGCCCAAGTTACGACTGGCGTGTCAGTTCTGGCCAGATTCCCTGCAGGAAGTGAACACTTCTAACCCGTGTGTCCTCTCAACAGCTTCACATTTTATTTCATTTAAATCCTTGCATTAACTTAAAGGAATGCCAATACAGTAAATTTATCATCCAGGATTATGTACAATTAACAAATAAAATTAAAAGTTCAATTTTATTTCGAAGGAGTATTTCCGATTTAGCTTTATATATCACAGTTTTCCACCTATTTAAAACAAATTTGACTACCATTCTAAAAATGGGTAGTTATAAATAATATTTACCTAGGTAGATTCATAGTTTAAGAGTGATTAAAGAGGATTAAAAATAGCTATCTTAACTATCATCAATGTGAGTTTATAACCTTTAAATTTGGAAATTGTGTAAGTTAAATCCTTTCTTCTGTAGCATCTATTTTATAGGATAACACCGAATATTTACAGATAACTCAAATTATGACTGTTTGGTGGATTTAGTTCATGGGTTTGCTCAGTAGTACGGTTAATTTGTATATCTACAGCACAAATGAATAGAAATGTGAGTAGTGATGACTTTTACCTCCAGGAGCATTTTAAAAGTATTGTCCACACAAACGCGGAGAAATAGGGGATGACAATTGTTCCACTTTCATGAGCACTATATATGTGTATGTGAGTTATTCCATGATTTGCATATTATAAATTAATAATGAACGAAAATATCATAATAATAAAACTTACTTAATTATTACAATATATGCGTAGTAACATGTAAACAAAACCGGCTAGGTAATTGCATAAAGCAATTAAATAACTTTTACCTACACGAGCACTTAAAGATTGTAAGTAAATGAGGTTGATATTCAAATTAACTTACATGAGTAACGCTGGCGCAGAAGTTAACACGATGACTGCGGTAGGCACCTTAAGGTTTGCTAACTCTTAAGAGTACTCCAGATCACTCAGTATACAGCCGCAGTGGAGGTTTTAATAAAATCAATTATACGTACTCTGAACATATGTAGAAACAGTTAGTTGATTTTTATTTTATACATGAATATAAAAAAATGAAAAAAAAGAAAAAAATGAAGAAACAATAGAGACAAAAATGAAGAAATAAAGTAAAGTAAAGATGTCTTAATTTACCAGGCTAAGTTAGGGCTAAGAAGCCCTCTCTAACACTTAACCTGAGGAACCAACAGCTTAAAGGTGACTTCCGAACAACCACCAACAGCCATGCAGGCGAGCTGCTTGCCAAAACATTTTCCATCGCTGTATGTTACAAAATAGTATTGTAATTGGTCAGAGTATCTCATTTTAAAGAACATGAAATTTAAGGTTATTAATTGTGTCATAAATGTTTATACTTAAAAGAATTCCAACCTTGCCTGAATCACATTATTATTTAAATAGTATTGTATTTGGTCAGAGTATCTCATTTTAAAGAACATGAAAGGTTATTGATAAAATCTTTATACTAATTTTGAATCGAAGCTAAATTCAGATTAGATAGTTAACTGTATGTATTTTTATAAATGTTGAACATGAAATTTATAGAGTATTCATTGTTCATTGTTTTACATTTTATTAGTTTCCAACCTTCCTGAATCACATTATTATTTAAATAGTATTGTATTTGGTCAGAGTATCTCATTTTAAAGAACATGAAATTTAAGGTTATTAATTGTGTCATAAATGTTTATACTTAAAAGAATTCCAACCTTGCCTGAATCACATTATTATTTAAATAGTATTGTATTTGGTCAGAGTATCTCATTTTAAAGAACATGAAATTTAAGGTTATTAATTGTGTCATAAATGTTTATACTTAAAAGAATTCCAACCTTGCCTGAATCACATTATTATTTAAATAGTATTGTATTTGGTCAGAGTATCTCATTTTAAAGAACATGAAATTTAAGGTTATTAATTGTGTCATAAATGTTTATACTTAGAAAGAATGCCAATTTGTCCCTGAATCATACGTTATTATTTAAATAGTATTGTATTTGGTCAGAGTATCTCATTTTAAAGAACATGAAATTTAAGGTTATTAATTGTGTCATAAATGTTTATACTTAGAAAGAGTGCCAATTTGTCCCTGAATCATACGTTATTATTTAAATAGTATTGTATTTGGTCAGAGTATCTCATTTTAAAGAACATGAAATTTAAGGTTATTAATTGTGTCATAAATGTATATACTTAGAAAGAGTGCCAATTTGTCCCTGCATCATACGTTTATTATTTAAATAGTATTGTATTTGGTAAGAGTATATCATTTTAGATAACATGAAATTTAAGGTTATTAATTGTGTCATAAATGTATATACTTAGAAAGAGTGCCAATTTGTCCCTGCATCATACGTTATTATTTAAATAGTATTGTATTTGGTAAGAGTATCTCATTTTAGATAACATGAAATTTAAGGTTATTAATTGTGTCATAAATGTATATACTTAGAAAGAGTGCCAATTTGTCCCTGCATCATACGTTATTATTTAAATAGTATTGTATTTGGTAAGAGTATATCAGCTTAGATAACATGAAATTTAAGAATTAATTGTGTCATAAATGTATATATACTTAGAAAGAGTGCCAATTTGTCCCTGAATCATACGTTATTATTTAAATAGTATTGTATTTGGTAAGGGTATATCAGCTTAGATAACATGAAATTTAAGGTTATTAATTGTGTCATAAATGTATATACTTAGAAAGAGTGCCAATTTGTCCCTGCATCATACGTTATTATTTAAATAGTATTGTATTTGGTAAGAGTATCTCATTTTAGAGAACATGAAATTTAAGGTTATTAATTGTGTCATAAATGTATATACTTAGAAAGAGTGCCCATTTGTCCCTGCATCATACGTTATTATTTAAATAGTATTGTATTTGGTAAGGATATATCAGCTTAGAGAAGATGAAATTATTGATAAAATCCTTTACTAATTTTGAACCGAAGCTAAATTCAGATTAGATAGTTACTCTATGTATTTTTATAAATGTTGATGTAACGTATATAGAGGCTATTCATTGTTCATTGTTTTACATTTTATTAGTTTATTGTTTTTTATGTTGTTAACCGTTGTCTAATTATTTATTTGTAAATGTATGTCTTTTAGTCTATTAATAGTTTACATTTTTAATGTTAACATTATAATGTTAACACAATACGTCTTCACTCTTCTACTAACCATCCACGACGGTTATTGTATTACAATACAGTGACCTGTATTCCGTAGTTCAGTTTTAATGATTAGTGTTTTGTATAGTTTTTTATTAAGTGCATGTTTATAGAGTTAGTGAATTTGACAAACAACATGTAGGTTGTGATTCCTGACTTAGGCGTGCCACAACGCTTTGGTAAGATTTGTTTATTTTAACCTAGTTTGTAATTATGTATTAGGTTAGTTCTTTACCTGAAGAAGAGATCAGATTGCAGATCTCGAAACGTAGTGTTACTGATTTCTTGTTTCACTGAACGATGGCAAATGTCCGGAAAAATCCTGTTTCCTTCTCAATTTAAAAAATATTATATTTAAGGTTATTGATTGTGTCGTAAATGTATATATTTAAAAGAGATCCCATTTGTCCCACTATATTATTATTTAAATAGTATTGTATTTGGTCAGGGTATCTCAACTTGGAGAAGATAAATTTTTGTTCTTGTACTACAAATTTGTTTTAAAGGTAGTATTTGTTTTCCCTATTTAAATTAATGAGAATGCTAGATTAAAGAACTAATGAAATTAAGATTGTTAGACATCCTGAACAAAACAAGAACGCACAACGCACTTAATTGGTCCCTATTTTAGGCTTGGTAATTGGTGTTTGTAGTGCTTCCATTAACAGCAATTCGTCGCTACACAGGCAATCAGGAGTCATATCCGGTACGACAACTAGTTCCGTTTTAGCCGGAAACGATCTGGGGAGCAAAGCTGTCGGGACACTGGACCAGGTTGCGTCATATTCGGGGTAGATTATAGGTGGCCGTGCGTGACCTAGTTTGTTCGCTGTTTTAAGTTCAAACAACTATCACATGTTGTTATAAAACAGACTGTTAGACCAAAAAAGTCTGCAGCTGTTCACAAAAAATTAAAGAGTGAAAACTGTATGAATCGTATTACTTTGCAGCGTATCCAACTATTCTGGTTGTTAATGTTTTTCTCTCTCGATGAAAATATACGCAACATATCAAATCGCTCCGTTTTGTTGTTATTCTCGAGCAAACTGTGTAATATTACGTGATTGCCAATGGGAGCTAGCCAACACTTTTTTAATGTAAATTAATTTAGAAATAGAACAATATATAAATGGAATTTTTTATTCTTTCAATATTCCTTTAAGCAAATGTCTGCTAGGTTTTATAGTTTTGTAGTTTATATCAATCGGTCCAATTGGTGCCACCAATGCAGCTATTGGTGCTTTAGTAGACTTCGAATGGTGCTGTAATAGAGCAGCTGCAGTACTTGTAATGGACTTATATTGGTACTGTAGGTGGGTTCTACGGTTGTTCTATTTTATATCAATCAGTCCTATGGTTTGCAGTTATTGATGCATTAGTAGACTTCGAATGGTGCTGTAATAGGCAGCTGCAGTACTTGTAATGGACTTATATTGGTACTGTAGGCGGGTTCTACGGTTGTTCTATTTTATATCAATCAGTCCTATGGTTTGCAGTTATTGATGCATTAGTAGACTTCGAATGGTGCTGTAATAGGCAGCTGCAGTACTTGTAATGGACTTATATTGGTACTGTAGGCGGGTTCTACGGTTGTTCTATTTTATATCAATCAGTCCTATGGTTTGCAGTTATTGATGCATTAGTAGACTTCGAATGGTGCTGTAATAGGCAGCTGCAGTACTTGTAATGGACTTATATTGGTACTGTAGGCGGGTTCTACGGTTGTTCTATTTTATATCAATTGGTCCTATGGTTTGCAGTTATTGATGCATTAGTAGACTTCGAATGGTGCTGTAATAGGCAGCTGCAGTACTTGTAATGGACTTATATTGGTACTGTAGGCGGGTTCTACGGTTGTTCTATTTTATATCAATCAGTCCTATGGTTTGCAGTTATTGATGCATTAGTAGACTTCGAATGGTGCTGTAATAGAGCAGCTGCAGTACTTGTAATGGACTTATATTGGTACTGTAGGCGGGTTCTACGGTTGTTCTATTTTATATCAATCAGTCCTATGGTTTGCAGTTATTGATGCATTAGTAGACTTCGAATGGTGCTGTAATAGGCAGCTGCAGTACTTGTAATGGACTTATATTGGTACTGTAGGCGGGTTCTACGGTTGTTCTATTTTATATCAATTGGTCCTATGGTTTGCAGTTATTGATGCATTAGTAGACTTCGAATGGTGCTGTAATAGGCAGCTGCAGTACTTGTAATGGACTTATATTGGTACTGTAGGCGGGTTCTACGGTTTGTTCTATTTTATATCAATCAGTCCTATGGTTTGCAGTTATTGATGCATTAGTAGACTTTTAATGGCGCTGTAATAGAGCAGCTGCAGTACTTGTAATGGACTTATATTGGTACTGTAGGTGGGTTCTACGGTTGTTCTATTTTATATCAATCAGTCCTATGGTTTGCAGTTATTGATGCATTAGTAGACTTCGAATGGTGCTGTAATAGGCAGCTGCAGTACTTGTAATGGACTTACATTGGTAGGCCTACTATTATTGTATTTTTACTTGTACTAAAACTACCTCTTCTCTATCGATTTCAAGAAATCCCAAGTTGTGTGATGTACGGTGTTAATTCGCTCTCGACTCATGGACTAAATTCTGTGTTATGTGTAAGTTTATGTTTATATTATTTTAAATGTATTTTTAATTTTTAAACACTCATCATTCACAACAATAAATCACAGGGCAATTATGTTTTGAATGAATGTAAATGCGTTATGTGAATCTATTTTTTATCTAATTGAGATAATTGTTTTCCTTCTCTACTCTAACGGAAACTCACGAAAACTCGTATATTGACTAGTGTTTAGAGATCAAGATGTACAGCAAAGCTGGTAATACTTTTTTCACTATATCAGTGAAAATGTATTCGTATATTTGACCATACACTGCTTACTATACATTAGCTTATATAGTACTACTAAATTAACATTTTTTCTGTAAATTATTATTAAATTAATTATAGTTTTTGTGCCACTTTTGGCACAACGCAACTACAATTTAGTTCTTTGTTTGGCCACTAGTGTTGAAGATCACAAACTCTCGAGTTCAATAAAGTGCGGATATGTGCGTTTCCCTCGACTACCATAACTTACTATACATATTCCGGAAGAGATCAGTATAATTCACATCAATACATATTTTGTTCATGTACTTAACAGCGAGAATGGATTTGGATCGAAGAGAACTTTCTTAAATTTTATCTTTACTGACCTTAAGCAATCTTTGGAACTCCTCGCAGTAACAGGTAACAGGCTACAACAGGAATACGCCGCAAGTACAACCTAAGCACAGTGAGAGAGAGAGAGAGAGAGAGAGAGAGAGAGAGAGAGAGAGAGAGAGAGAGAGAGAGAGTGGATATGTTAACCTACTTTTTGTAAACCACTAATGTGTTAATGACAATTCTGCTGGAACTTATTGGCGAGGTACAGCTAGACAGCAGGATTTCTCAAAATGAATATTACTCGATCTGATAGTATTTCTTGTTGACTTAGGACATGAACCTGAGAAAACCCCATTGCACTTAGTTTCAAAAGGATCTTCGCGCTTGCCTCTGTAGTGACAGGATATTCAGGATGGGTAAGGTTGGTGGTTGGGGCCACATCCTTCCGATATCCCGTAGGGAGGGATAATGAACTCTATATCTCAGTCGTGTCATCTTTAATTGGTTAAAGAGGTCAGGGATTGCATCCCTTGTCCAGGTAAGCATCAGTCTTTAACGCGATGAGAGCTTCACCCAATAGTGATCCTTCGCTGTAGACAAGACCTACCAACCTGCCCCTCTCAACATTTGTGGTCAAAGGTTGGCACCCTTGGACATCCATAGATAGGGTTGTCCAGATGAAACTGACGCGTAAGTTTTTCCTGTACGCAGTAAAGATTCAACTAGAAGGTAATAAACTAGCCAGAAATTAACCCTCCAGAGTTAAAAACTATCTTCATATTCAAATAAGAGTTCCTAACATTGATATTTTTGAGGATAAACATACAGCTAAATAATGAGGTATTAATCAATAATAAATGAGGCAAGACAGATCAAATTGCGCAGTAACTGAAAGTGAAAATTCACGTAACTATAGCTAACGAACTTTGGACATCCTAACTTGAGCAAGAACTAGGCCTCGACCCTGCTACAGGAAATGGGTGTTTAGGGTACATCCTGTACAGAACAACTCCATTATCTTATCATGATTAGTCTTCCTTACAAATATTAAACTAGTTTAAGCTTCATCTTCTGATTCTTAGTAACATTTGATACGCTTAACATACATTAGCATACTATTTTTGTACGTGAATAATTATCACTCCACGAGCAACAGTAGCCGGATGCTGCCTATAAAAAACATTAATTGTATCGAGTACTGACAGTCCCAACAATAATGAGTGATTAAGTATTTTTGCATTCTCGTTTAATAGAAATATCTAGGAGCATCTGGATTGTGAAATACATTTTTATTTGGATTATTTGAAGAGTATTAAGAAATCTAAATATTTTACTGTATGGAAAAGTAATAAACATAAATTTCAACTTCTACTAGTTGAGAAGCGTTATTAAATTCATTATGACGCAACGAAATATATTATAGAGAGACATAAAAATGCTCTTTTTACATACATTTTACATTTTAAGACATTACATAAAGTGTTTTTAGTTGCAATTTTGTACTAAATAGATGGTAAAACGTTTAATGGCAGCAGCAAATTCTTTTTGAATTCCTTAGATTTCTAGATTCATACGGTGTCTAGATAAAAACATTTCGTGTGTGCTTGATGTATATGTTTAACCAATAGACATCTTATAAATATGTAAATTTAGTAGTTACAATATATTATATAGCCAATATTTCTTTCTTTTTTTTGAATAAATTTAAAAAAGCTTCAATTCCAGACAGCAATGTTTAAGATGAAATGACAGAAGAAACAATAAATGGCAATATGAGTTGTGTAAGAAGGGTGGGTAAGAGGCTTAGGAAAAGTAATTTTTCTAAAGGACGGCTGTTTCCCTGAGATAACCAACCGCCTTGTGCCGTTGATAGAAGTACAAAACCACTTGTGTTACTACTTTAGCAGACCTAGAATCACCGCAGAGTTCACACTGGTATACTTCCATTACCTACGGATGCCATGCACAGATGCCACAGAGATAACCATCTAATCTCGTCGTCAGAGGTTTATTATATTGAAGCACTTTATATTGCAGTCAAGGTGTTTCTCTTGTTGAAACTGAAGAGTTCATTTTGAATTCTCTTCCTGTTCTCTTGTCGGGGTGCTTTGGAGACACCTAGTGCGGATAGTGTCTTACGTAAACCTTGTGGCTACAACTAAAATAAAAATAAACCTGAGCATGGACTACTGTTAGAAACAGCCCCGTTATCCTGAAAGCAGTTATTCAAATTTTATCCATGAGCACTCTCCTACTCCCGCTACTGTGCTAGGCGAGTTTAGGGGTGTCAGAGAAGTATTGACTTTCGGATCTATGCTAGAGGAAGACACCTGAGCTATTGACTAAGCTATCCCCCAAGAGTTGTGGACCTTAAAAGCCCTAAGGCATGAACTGAATTAGTACACTCTTCGGTGAATCTCAAACTTGATACAGTAAAATCTTACTTGGACCAAAATTTGGCAAAATTAAAAGGCATTTCATCTAAACTTCTGTTTTAACTGGACACTTTATTCAAGGATACTTTTGAACTTTCACAAAAGGAGCGTTTTTTATAATATATAATAAGTGTTTAAATCTTTTTAATAATACTGTAGTGTAATATTATTGAAAATCATATTTATAAATTGTTCTCAAAGAATAGAGCATACTTAAAAACTTGCAAGTTATAAACTTAGAAATTATTGAAAAGGTACAACGAGACCTCGTGCTCCAGCTAGTAAAAACTAGCTGGTAAATTTAAACAAACTTTTTATGTCCAGAACATTATTCAATGTTGCAATATTGTTTGCTTTTTACTTTTATATTGACTATTTTAAAGGATTTACTTGTACTTTTGATAAGAACATTATTTTAAATTTTAATTGTATTTAGTTTGTAAGGCAAGTTGACATGTTATTTTTGTCTATTAGTTAAGAAGAACACTGCTTTATTCTACTCCATCCTGAGGAATTTTTACAAAATCAATAAATTGTAAAATATTTCAACGTCTCCCAAAAGTACAGCATCTGTTATGCATAAGCTAAACATCTGTACCAAGCAACCCGCGATTATTAAGATGGTGTCAAAATTTCAAACCGAAATTCTGGATAAGATTATGAGAAATTCTCAAAAGAATTAGTGAATGCTAGGGAATAATGACTCCGACTGCGGACTAGGACTCAAGAAAGACGTACACTGGTCGATGTTGCCAGAATGAAATTAAATGAAAAATGCCTTTATTAAAGAGGCGGATTTAGAGCTATCAAGCCCTCTCTATCACCAAACCTCTTATTGTATACAGTAAATTTACAATAATATGATACAATTGTAGTAAATTATTAACTTATTCTTTAAATAGAACAAACAAAAATGCTTAACCTATACAAAATTAAATGAACTTAAAGTAAAAATCGATATACTAAAATGAATTCAATATTTAAAATACAAAAGAAAAACTTTATAAATATTAAGAAAAATAAGGTTCCCTATGCCGCCGAGACAGAATGCGATATGTTGGGAGAAATCTGGAAACACTGTCTTACTCATCAGCTGTCCCTCTCTCTATCCATACCACTCTCGCCTCGCTTCGTCCAACAGTGCCGGCCTAGCTGCCTTCGAAGATGGAGCTTCCTATCGTTGTTACCGCCAGGTGCGAAAATCGTGCTGTGATACGTTTTTTTTTTAATGCAAAACAGATTTCACCTATTGAAATTCATCGTCAGTTAATCGAGGGTTATCGGGAAAACTGTAATCTGTTCAACACATTCGGAAATGGTGTAGAGAATTCAGTGAATGGAAATTCACGATGAAAACCGAAATGGACGGCCTTCAGTTTCAGATGGAGTTGTTTAAAAGGTTGAGACAATATTGCTTTAAGATCGGAGAATCACCATTCACGAACTTGCTTTGCTTATTCCTGAGATATCGAACTGAGACGCGCGATCCAGAACCGCCGGAGAGGAAGATTGTCCAATGGTGTGAGGCTTCTCCATGACAACGCTCGACCTCATGTCTCACGTCAAACTCAAGAACTGCTGACAAATTTTGGCTGGGCTATTGTGCCCCATCCCCCCTACAGCCCAGACCTAGCCCCAAGTGGTTATCACTTATTCCCAAAATTAAAGGAACACTTGGGTGGCCAACGCTTCAGTACCGATGATGAAGTCAAGGAAGAGGTTACTCGATTCCTCATAGGATTGGCGGCAGAATTCTACAACATGGGGATAGAAAAATTGGAGAGCATCGTCTACAAAAGTGTTTTGGACAGAAACGGTCATTATGTGGAAAAATAGCTTAACTTTTAAGTTTTAAATTGATGTATAACACTAAGTAGAAATATAGAGCTGTTTATTTTTAAAAATCATGGGTACCTTATTTTTCTAATACCCCTCGTATGATAAAAACAAGAACATTCCAATTGAAAAGCAAGAAGGAAGAAACATATAATCACTGTAACACACGGATTGACCACGTGACCGCAACAAGCAGCACCACCCGTCACCCCCACAGGCCCCCCAGCAGCATGCCACTAACCTCCTAAGGATGACAATAAGACAAAAATTGGATGAACAGAAGAAAGGGCAGAACAAAGGACAGGAATATTTCTATGAAAGTGCCAAAGATTTCAGGTATAAATACCAGTACTGCTTGCACCGAAACTTGTTGAGGCACAGCAAAGAGGAAAGTAACGAAGTTAAGGCTACATCAAAGATGCTAGTTATGAAGCCATCTGAAAGTAAGGTGAATGAAGGGCATCAGCGACGGATTGGTAGTAAAATCCGAGAATTCGGAAGGAGTTGTCAGTTTGGTGACGCAGAAGACACTCTCGGATGATGGTTTGAAGTTGGGAAATCCTCGAAGAATAAATGTCTACACATAACTTAGCTAGGTAGGAAGGGTTGATACAATTTGAATGTTACATTTACACCAGTCTAACTTCCTTTTATTGCAGCGTCTTGTATCTGACGTTGTCTCAGACTTGCAACCTGGAATCTGGAGTCATGTTCGTATGAAGATATCCAAAGAGAGTCGGGCGACGAAGAAGCTCAAAACGAACCTTTACATCGTTTCGACATCCAAAACACCTAGACTACAAGATACTACATATAGTGTAATTTCACTTTCTCATCAGGTGTACAATTTAGTGCACTAGATGTTTCTGACACGATCTGTAAGCACGGCGGAGCAACCGAATGTTCTAAACGTAACGCAGCTATGGCAGAAAGAGTTGATTCAATTTGAATGTTGAATTTACAGCAGTTTACCTTCCTATATTGCAGCATCTGGTATCTGACACTGTACACTGTACCTTGTAGTCTAGAGCTCTCTGATTTAGAAACTATGTATGTTTTTTCGTTGTCGACTTTCTTTGGATCTCTTAAGACGAACATGACTCCACATTCCAGGAGTCAAGTCTATGAAAGCGTCAGATACCAGACGCTATAATAAAAGGAGGGTGGACAGGAGTAAATTCAACATTCAAAATAAAGGTATAAGATAGTGATTTTACGAGTGTTGATAAAATCTCTAAATAATGAGGATATTCGGACAGGTGTTCTTCTGGAATATGTATGAAAATTAAATAAACAAAGAGTAGTTTAAGAAAGAGTCTGATGTGAGATATAACAACTATAAGAATGCTAGGTGGGTTGGGATGAAACCTCAAGTAAAGTGGTATAACGCTCCAGACAAGTGAAAAATTAGCTAAGAGGTAATAAATAAGTGTTGATTCAATGGATATTTTTTATTGCTCTTAGTTTTGAAGATAGTTTAGTTACGTTATGATAATTACTTGTTTATGTAAATATATAAACACATCTAGTTAAACGTTGTTGAATGTAAGGTGAACTCCCAACACTTTTGATATAAGATAATATGTTTCAGATAGATGAACTTGACCTTGAAGAAAAACCAAAAATATTTATTTTAATACAATACATTTTACGCATCATTATATACAGCCTGTTAATGCAATACAATGTAGATACAATGTAAAATCATGGTTTTGTGGTGAGGAAGTATACAGTTTGTTGAACACACACTCCTTACAGCACTATACGAAAGTTTTAGAGGTCTGCAAAACACTAAGTATGTGGAGTTCATGAGTCATATTATGACTTCTTATAAACTGTCTAGATATAACGCCTAGAATTGGATACTTGAAAGGTAACTTATCAATTGCCAATATTAACTAGAGGTCCTAACTAGCTTTAAGCAGTTAATCTCAATAAACTAGTGATAAAATGCTATGTAATATATTACATTAGATACAGGAAAGTCAATGTATCAATTATTGTCAATACTACCTAGAGGTCCTAAATAGTTGTAAGCAGTTAATCTCAATAAACTAGTGATAAAATTCTAGGTAATGTATTACATTAGATACTGAAAAGTCAACTTATCAATTATTGTCAATACTGAGGAAGTACTCAGTTTGCTGAACACACACTCCTTACAGCACTATACGATCGTTTTAGAGGTCTGCAAAACACTAAGTATGTGGAGTTCATGAGTCATATTATGACTTCTTATAAACTGTCTAGATATAACGCCTAGAATTGGATACTTGAAAGTCAACTTATCAATTATTGTCAATATTAACTAGAGGTCCTAACTAGCTTTAAGCAGTTAATCTCAATAAACTAGTGATAAAATGCGATGTATTATATTACATTAGTTACTGGAAAGTCAATGTATCAATTATTGTCAATACTACCTAGAGGTCCTAACTAGTTGTAAGCAGTTAATCTCAATAAACTAGTGACAAATTCTATGTAATATATTACATTAGATACAGGAAAGTCAATGTATCAATTATTGTCAATACTACCTAGAGGTCCTAACTAGTTGTAAGCAGTTAATCTCAATAAACTAGTGACAAATTCTATGTAATATATTACATTAGATACAGGAAAGTCAATGTATCAATTATTGTCAATACTACCTAGAGGTCCTAACTAGTTGTAAGCAGTTAATCTCAATAAACTAGTGATAACATTCTAGGTAATGTATTACATTAGATACTGAAAAGTCAACTTATCAATTATTGTCAATACTACCTAGAGGTCCTAACTAGTTGTAAGCAGTTAATCTCAATAAACTAGTGATAAAATTCTAGGTAATGTATTACATTAGATACTGAAAAGTCAACTTATCAATTATTGTCAATACTACCTAGAGGTCCTAACTAGTTGTAAGCAGTTAATCTCAATAAACTAGTGATACAATTCTAGATAATGTTAAGTCATTACATTACCAGGAATCCCCATTACATTACAATCCAGGCCCGGACACCGGAAGGATTGACAGATTGATAGCTCTTTCTTGATTCGGTGGGTGGTGGTGCATGGCCGTTCTTAGTTGGTGGAGCGATTTGTCTGGTTAATTCCGATAACGAACGAGACTCTAGCCTGCTAACTAGGCGTCTCCGGTATCCACAATAGTGCTACCGGCGAATTAAATTCTTCTTAGAGGGACAGGCGGCTTCTAGCCGCACGAGACTGAGCAATAACAGGTCTGTGATGCCCTTAGATGTCCTGGGCCGCACGCGCGCTACACTGAAGGAATCAGCGTGTCTTCCCTGGCCGAAAGGCCCGAGTAACCCGTTGAACCTCCTTCGTGCTAGGGATTGGGGCTTGCAATTGTTCCCCATGAACGAGGAATTCCCAGTAAGCGCGAGTCATAAGCTCGCGTTGATTACGTCCCTGCCCTTTGTACACACCGCCCGTCGCTACTACCGATTGAATGATTTAGTGAGGTCTTCGGACTGGTGCGCGGCGATCGCCTCGTGCGGTCGCCGATGTTGCCGGAAAGATGACCAAACTTGATCATTTAGAGGAAGTAAAAGTCGTAACAAGGCAGTAGTCAGTACATTAGATACTGGAAAGTCAACTTATCACTTAAATGTGATTTACTGTCTCGAAAGGTTAAATTCAAAACTGATAGATTCGACAACACTTTCAGGCCCAGGCATCTCTATTACTCTACAGTAAGTGTAAATACCATTACCATGAATCTTCACTTAGGGACGAGGGTGTTGCATAAGTTTTTCACGAAGGGACAAGCAAAATCTTAGGCATGTTTTCTGAGAATGAGTTCCAACTTTCCTTTAAGCAAAAACATTCTTATGGGGTTTTATAGAGATAATGGATGGGATTAAATTGAATTTGGTAATTTTAAAACGGCAAATACAACAAAATAACAATGTATAAACTTACGCAATAACTATAACTTAAAGTACTGTAATTGTTTTATAGACTTTATGATGTTTTGCTATCCGTAAAAGCTTTTGCTCTTTTTTTCGTATAAGAAGTGTCATATTATCCACATATTTATTACAATTAGTATTTAAACTATTGGATTATATGTCACAGTAACAGGCATAATGAGCAAGCCTGAGCGGAGGCTCGACTAGGGTTGGTCTATGTAGATCGGCGAACAAATGATTTACCGAGAGATTCACAACACCTAATGACTTTGTAATGTGCCAACGTCATTTTGTCATTAGCAACATTTCTTGCCTTGGATACGCAAACTATAATTATAATGTCCTTTTACTAGTCATACACATTACCAATGACTTTAGTATGCCCTGGTGAGATCCATTCATTATTGGTAACAACAATTACTGGTAATATATAATATGATTAGCCTTTAATACCGGTAGCACACTTTACCAATAACAGCCGTGCCTGTAGTATGTCCTGGTGAGATCCATTCATTATTGGTAACAACAATTACTGGTAATATATAATATGATTAACCTTTAATACCGGTAGCACACTTTACCAATAACAGCCGTGCCTGTAGTATGTCCTGGTGAGATCCATTCATTATTGGTAACAACAATTACTGGTAATATATAATATGATTAACCTTTAATACCGGTAGCACACTTTACCAATAACAGCCGTGTCTGTAGTATGCCCTGGTGAGGTCCATTCATTATTGGTAACAACAATTACTGGTAATATATAATATGATTAACCTTTAATACCGGTAGCACACTTTACCAATAACAGCCGTGCCTGTAGTATGTCCTGGTGAGATCCATTCATTATTGGTAACAACAATTACTGGTAATATATAATATGATTAACCTTTAATACCGGTAGCACACTTTACCAATAGCAGCCGTGCCTGTAGTATGTCCTGGTGAGATCCATTCATTATTGGTAACAACAATTACTGGTAATATATAATATGATTAACCTTTAATACCGGTAGCACACTTTACCAATAACAGCCGTGCCTGTAGTATGTCCTGGTGAGATCCATTCATTATTGGTAACAACAATTACTGGTAATATATAATATGATTAACCTTTAATACCGGTAGCACACTTTACGAATAACAGCCGTGCCTGTAGTATATCCTGGTGAGATACATTCATTATTGGTAACAACAATTACTGGTAATATATATGATTAACCTTTAATACCGGTAGCACGCTTTACCAATAACAGCCGTGCCTGTAGTATATCCTGGTGAGATCCATTCATTATTGGTAACAACAATTACTGGTAATATATAATATGATTAGCCTTTAATACCGGTAGCACGCTTTACCAATAACAGCCGTGCCTGTAGTATATCCTGGTGAGATACATTCATTATTGGTAACTACAATTACTGGTAATATATATAATTAACCTTTAATACAGGTAGCACACTTTACCAATAACAGCCGTGTCTGTAGTATCCATCCTGGTGTGGTCCTTTCATCAATGGTAACACCAAATTATAACGATAGATGTCTTGAAAGGTAAACAGTATTCCGATCATGAATTATAGTATATCATCACTTTTGTGTAATAGTTTTTTGTTTGTGTTTCTCCTGGACCCACCGCTCATTCCCCAGTTTGTGCCTTAAAGATTTCATGACCAATTGAGGACGATATTGAGAACGATCTTTTAGCAGCACATGCCAGTAATACTGGATTATTTAAATAATAATAGTTGTTTTCCAAAAAAGGAAATTGAAAAAAGAAATTGGTCTGCACTCCTTGGACTCCCTCGCTGGGTACTTCCTTGTATACGTATATATGACAATGTAAATTTGCCATTCTGGTAAACCTATTCCTAGGATTCACAATCATTGCATGCCCTATTTATGCGTGAACGGTTTTTTTTTTACTTAATACAACATTTTTTTACATTTAGACTTGAATGTCCACTTGTAATCATTATAAAAGCGTTGGATGCAGTTCTTTGTATACTCAGCAATACACAGAGTAAGAAGGCTACTCTCACCAACCGGTCTTTGTTCAATTCTCGGACGCTTTTGTTTCTTTGTCCGATATTTGCAGACAAACACTCGCAAACCCGAGCCCATTGTTATGTGGTTTGTTCATAAACTTACTGACCGTAATTGTGTCGTTTTTAAATCTGCACTATGTTTTAAATAACAAAAAAAGCAATTTAAAGTAATATGAGTCAATTTATTTACCTACAGATGTACCACTTCTGACAGGTAAGATAAATTTTTGAAAAGTAAAAATGTTTTGTTTTGAAATAATACAATAATCTATTGTATGTGTTACTGTGTACTTTTACTAGTAGAGCCATTTAATAACACCGAAATTTATAACTGATGCAAAATAAAAACATGAAACTTTATCGCCAACTCTTAAATATACCATTTTATGTTTACAATAGTTGATTACACTTGTAATGCACCACCCGATGAACGATGAATGTCGATATTAAACGATATCGCTAACGATCCATTCATCGCACTCCTCCCAATCGTTTAGAGTCAGACGAGTTATTTATGCTGGAGATATATTTCCTCTTCTCCTAAAAGGACCCAATGTACTGTATTAGCACAAAACAAATATGGTTGTTTCAAATATGTAATAAACATCCCGGTCTGTAAAATGTACACATCGTAATAAACGTAAAACAATCAACATAGGAATAAATAAAATTGATATGTTTTGATACTAAACATAAAATAAAAAAATTGGATTCATTTTTTTAGGAATGGCAACTGAAGATGAATGTTCATGTTATGTCAAGATGATTGTGTTAAAGCATTGTTGAAAAATGTACAGCATTGTTGCAAAAATGTACAGCATTGTTTAAAAAATGTACAGCATTGTAGCTGTGTAGACCAAGCGCCTGCAACTAATCAGCTGAAACCAGCAGTGCATGGGCAACGGCACGGCTAGTTCTCTTCCATCATGTTAAGCAAAACTTAAATATTTTCCTGAGCCGTTATCTGTTACAAAAATAAAAATTGGAGGTACAAAATTGGTGCAAACGTAAGGTGTAGTTTATTTTAATTTACAAAAAAAATTTTCTTTTAAAACGTAAACCTGTGAGCCGACTTTTAAATGGTTAATAACTTTTTCCAGTAATTGGTACAAAATTTTATTTTTGTGGTACAAAATAGTACAAAAAAGTACAAAATTCTGATATAGTTTTTGAAATTATTCATGATGGTCAGCTTACAGGTTTATACAGCTCAGCATTGTTGTAAAAATGAACAGCATTATTGTAAAGATGTACAGGATTATTGTAAAAATGTACAGCATTGTTGTAAAAATGCACAGGATTATTGTAAAAATGAACAGCATTGTTGTAAAAATGCACAGGATTATTGTAAAAATGAACAGCATTGTTGTAAAAATGTACAGAATTATTATAATTATACTCATTAATTATACCCTGAGCATACCATCCGCCCTTGAGTATACCACCCGCACTTGAGTATACCATCCGCCCTTGAGCATACCACCCGCCCTTGAGCATACCACCCGCCCTTGAGCATACCACCCGCCCCTTGAGTATACCACCCGCCCTTGAGTATAACACCCTCCCTTGAGCATACCATCCGCCCTTGAGCATACCATCCGCCCTTGAACTTCATCCCTGCAGTTAGTATAACTTTTACAACCACCCTTCAGACACACTAATTACAGTGTGTATTACTGAAACTGGCGTCCTACACTCCCTCCCCACAGTATGTATCACTTACACCATTACCATGTTAACTATCCTTAAGTAACATGGCCTTAAGCTTGAAAGACCAGTAATAAAGATTGGTTGGAATTGTGAAAAGCAGCATTAGGTAAGACACATTAGGCCATGGTCGAGAAAGTCAATTAGAACTCAAATTGGGAGTGTGGTAATAGGCTGCTATGTAGTGATATGTGAACATGCAACATCAAGAAGTTTTAAATTTTGCAACTTGTTTTAAGTGCTGCCAAGAAGGTCATATCACCATGTCATTGTAGATTTGCACTTTAATAATCCTTTAGGCAGCGGAGAAAGCCGTTTCTTCTCTAAATTGTGCACCTTGTGAGACAATTAGAAGACTTCTTCATCCAGATTACACTGCATAGCTGCTGGGTAAACCTCTGGGACAGACCTCTTTTTTAGTCTAGGTGACTCTGGTGTCGAATGACGCAGAGTTAGTTAAATGTCTTCATAGCCGACTTGCTCTAAACGGAAGTGAACTCCAGATTCAAGTCTGTGACAGCGTCAGATTTCAGACACTGCACTAAGAGGAAGGTGAACTGGAGCTGAACACAAGATTTATATTGCAACCTCATTGTTGTCATTCTTTTTTTTAGAATCACATGGAATATATTAATAACTTATGTTTAATATAAAATATCATCATACAAGAGAAGAAAGATAATTTCGCAACCTTAAGAGTTAATTGTGTTTAAAAGTCTTAATTAACTCTTCTGGTTTTAGACCCCACATCTAAACAATGTATAATAGAAATAGACGTAATAATAAAAAGAAATCGTATAACAAGTCAATGAAATATTCTTATTATTCAAAGTATAATTCACTGATCTATTCTAATTGTTTTCTTTTATAAGGATTCTAAGCGTAAGTAACTTTATAGATTTTGCAGAGTTCAGTTTTTAAGTTGTGTGTATATAGAACGAATTTGACTATTTACTGGGATAATATTGTATTCAAGAATTGTTTTTCATAAAATTGTTATAAAATGTTAAAGAATTGAAAGTTTTTAAAACAAATTTTGTTGAATTTAAATGATTATTCAATGAGATATTTTAATTTACTTATACTATTACTATTAAGTGTAAATAACCTGTAAATCGTTAACAAAAATTTTATATAAAATTGGGAATGTTTCTGTAACTTTTCTGTTTGATTTTTAAGATTCATTTTCCTTATATTATATATATAGACTTTTTCATGCATTTTTTTACCTCGTGGCTAACGGTCAGTTCCTTTCATAGGAAAAAGCCCTCTAACGATTTCAAGAAAGATCAGGTTGTGTGATTTTATAGTGCAAAATATCTCTCGACTCTTGGACTATGGGAAAATAACTGCAAATGTAAGAAAAGAATAAATACAGACCTTTTGTTTACAATATAAGGATTGTGGAGGAAACAAGATATTTCCGGGATTTGGCATTTTTCAGTGATAAAAAAATGCGTTTCGAGATCTGCAATCTGATATCTTCCTCAGGTGGATAACTAACCTAACAGCTTTTTCTCTAGATGTCTAGTCTAGTCTCTACATTTGTAATAAACCAATGCTGAGTCACAGTATATCTTAGAGAAGTCCATCTAGAATGAACCAATAATGAAAAAGGTCCACGCACGTTTCCCTTTTTTGTCGCCATCTTTTTCTGTCATGACGCTCGCAATTACCTATGGGCCTCTGGTCAATGTTGTGATTCCTAGCTTATGTGTGCTACAACCCTCTGATGTTATTTGTTTATTTTTAACCTAGATAGTAGTTATGTGTTAGATTAATGTGTAGTTAGTATTGTTAGTATTGTGTTAGTTATTGTTATCCATCTGAGCGAGAGATTGCAGATCGCAAAAAGTAGTGTTATCGGTTTTTTGTATCACTGAAAGATGACAGGGTTTTCTAAAATAGGCCGCCAAATGTTTGGAAATAATTAAATACATTGAAATAAAATAAACAGTTCCTATCAATGCGTTAAACTATAACACCTTTTTTATCAATGAAGTTCAACATGGCTACTTGTTGAAATTTTCATGTTCAATGCCACAAAAACCTCAAACTGTGTATAAATTGTACAGTGATTCTAAATATTTTAAGTTCATGTTAGAAGAAACAATATTGTGTATATTGATATTACACAAAAAATAGATTATTTTCGCTTTTCATAAATCAGTTACAGGTGAAATTGTCAGTTAACAAGTCTGTTTAGACGTTTAATTGTTGAATTACGTAATTGTTTAATTACGTAAAAATGTGTGTAAATACTGATTAGATCGCGTCTAACAGAAAGAGCAGACTCCAGACCAGATTAGGAGAAGGGATTGTTTGCTCGTGAAGCGGATGGAGGATTTGTTAGTGGTACTTAGTGACACTCGGCGCTATCGTGGTCTCCACTCCGAACCTGTTCATAAACACAAATAGCAGACCAGACCAGATTAGGATAAGGGATTGTTTGCTCGTGAAGCGGATGGAGGATTTGTTAGTGGTACTTAGTGACACTCGGCGCTGTCGTGGTCTCCACTCCGAACCTGTTCATAAACACAAATAGCAGACCAGACCAGATTAGGATAAGGGATTGTTTGCTCGTGAAGCGGATGGAGGATTTGTTAGTGGTACTTAGTGACACTCGGCGCTGTCGTGGTCTCCACTCCGAACCCGTTCATAAACACAAATAGCAGACCAGACCAGATTAGGAGAAGGGATTGTTTGCTCGTGAAGCGGATGGAGGATTTGTTAGTGGTACTTAGTGACACTCGGCGCTGTCGTGGTCTCCACTCCGAACCCGTTCATAAACACAAATAGCAGACCAGACCAGATTAGGATAAGGGATTGTTTGCTCGTGAAGCGGATGGAGAATTTGTTAGTGGTACTTAGCGACACTCGCCGCTGGAGAGGTCTCCACTCCGAACCCATTTATCTTCCATGTTAGTTATAAAACCTCCATTTTAGGTGCGAATTGAAATTTGGCCCTTGACGCTCGTATAAACAGAGTGTTTGCAAATACCGTGAGAACTTGGCATTTCATGAAATTTTTGTTGACATGAAAAAATTATATAAACATACTGTGTGGACTACTTCGTTTCGCTGCCTACTCATATGTATTTTCAAAACGTAACATTTCAATAACTGTAAATATGACTAGCTCGCCGTGTATGTGATGTAAATTAATGAAACATTAACGAAACGTAATTGTGCAACTATTTTCCTTTTAAAAAACGTTTTTAAATTTAAATTTCTTTATTGTTACAGTAAACTTACATTGGTTTATTGATATTGCGTGATTTATAATTAACTGTTTTATGCCACCTTGTTATCTATTCAATGTTAACAATTATTATGATTTGGCATATTTTTTCAAAAACGTCTTTACACTTTTATGTATTATATTATCTGTTTTTTTCGCTTGTTGCAATTATTTATGATGCTTGTGTAAGTCCAGCGGAAATGTTTAAGGACAAGCCGATGCTATTTTCTAACGGAATCTTCACGTATCTATCGCTGGTTCCATTACGTTGCAGACATATGTGTTCAACGCCACCTTCTATGGAGTTTCAAGTTTGTTCTGGCACTGCTTGCCGTGAGGTTTAAAACATATGTGTCTAGAGAAATTTCAATTAGTTGTCTTTAATGAAGTTGTAAGTTAAGTTAAGTCATAAACTGCTGAAATGGGTCCGCACTAAATCTGGCAATCACTACACGGTGACTTTCATATGACCAAGGGTTAAGCAACTGTACACGGCCTGTGAGGGTGATAGTTTATTTGGTCCGTTCTAGTTACGATGTGGGCATATAAAAACTTTTTAGCTTCATTCTGAATCAACAAAAGCAGTGATGTTTGATTCTTTAGAAATTATCATTAAACCCTAGTTTTGATTTTTGTTAAATAACTGTATATCGAAATCTTGATACACACGATCATATCATAACTTAGATCCTCAAATTGTATTTCCGTGTAAAACATTATAATATTTCGTCAAGTATCAAATTCGAAGCTTTGTAAAATTTAACGTTCTCTTTGATAAACATAATTCTTTTAATGATTTATTGACATAACTTAAAGAAACGAACACTTCGCTTCACTTAATGTGTGTGAGACTTGTAGAAGAGCGTAGTTTGTCAAAATAAAATCTAAAGATGTTAAATTCTTAAACTCATTTTAGAGTGGATCTGCAGCGACAAAGAGGATAAATCATTAAGACACAAATGTTACTTTCAAAGTATATTTTATATTACCAGACTCAACAGTGCCATAGCTCATAGTAGTTATATTGCTATACATATATTTATTTACACACACGAAGCGTACACTATCGACAGACGGATGATGCTTCGCACACGCTGTCTGCCTCCCCGAGGTACAACTCGCCGCTGCTACAGACACACAGCTGGTAGATACGATCGACATGGTGATGGTGGTGCTTGCGAGGTCGATGGTGATTGAGCGTCCGGTGGGGCAGCGAGGGCATCAGCACGTTCGTAGATTCCAACTTGATCTGAACAAAAACAACCGTAAGATTTAGCTCATAACAGTGACATTGCTGCTAGCTAAACTATATACAGGTGGTAGATACGATCGACATGGTGGTGGTGGTGCTTGCGAGGTCGATGGTGATTGAGCGTCCGATGGGGCAGCGAGGGCATCAGCACGTTCGTAGATTCCAACTTGATCTGAACAAAAAACTACCGTAAGGTTTAGCTCATAACAGTGACATTGCTGCTAGCTAAACTAGATACAGGTGGTAGATACGATTGGCACGGTGGTGGTGGTGCTTGCGAGGCTGGTGAGGTGAAAGAAATATGGCTAGCTTAACAGATTCGTACATTTTCTCATAAGTGTAATATGTTGATGAAGTAAAAACATTTCCTTATTTTTACTTTGATCTATTTACAGTACATTATTACAGCAAAATTTACAACATAACTCTGCCTACCAGAATTCGTAGTTAAAAGTGTCATTTCCGATTATTAATATAAAGGTTTTTTTTATTTTTTTCGTTTGTAAAAATTCAATTATGATAATATTACTAATTTTCTTTACATTTGTCTTTGTTCTTCGTTTAACGTATCTTATTGGCGATGGATTATTTGAAAGGATCATAGGTTTACGGATATTTACCATTTTTATGTGTTACATTGACATATTTAACCAGCGTTACAATCATTGTTACAGCCAGTGTTACGACATATACCTTTGCAACGTTCAAGGATGGCAAATGTTCGTAAATCCTTACATTCTCACTGTGTTAAAAAAAAGTCTTTTATACGAGATCTACCACAACCCACTTATTTTAAAATATTTAACTGAGTACCTTTCACCCCAAGATCTGTAATGTTTACAAGGTTCCCACTCATACTAAAATAAATATCAAACTAGAGATTGACAATCGTGATGATTGTCTACATCATTAAGATGATCTTCATTCTACTATTGGTAATATGGAGTGTTACATGGCCTACGGCCGCTGTGAGGTTTATGGTGATGACAGTCTACGTTAGATTGAAGATCTACATTCTAATTGATCGCATATGTAATGTTACTGTGCCTTCGACCGATGTGAATTTCATGGTGATGATTGCCTACCTCAGAATGGAGATCTAAATTCTAGCAATGGGAATATGGAATGTTACTGACCTTTCGCCGTTGTGTTACATGTTGATGATTGTCTACCTTAAAATGAATATCTAAATTGCAACAGATTGAATATGTAATATTACCGAGCCTTCGACCGTGATGAGGTTGATGTCGTGATGGCTGGAAGCGAGGATGTCCCCTGCGCGGCTCTCTATGGACACCCCAGCTGGAGTCACTACTTGAACACCTTTGAAGGCTGCTTCCAATCTAAAGATTAACAAACAAAAATATTAATAAATGGAAACTTTTAATAAATTAATGTATGTACTTTTTTTGTACCAGCAATATCGAATAGATGATTAATGCGTTTGTATCTATACCTATTTTAATGTAACTTTTAATCTCCCCAGTTACACATTATAATCAATATTAAGGAGACATTACCAAACAAATTCAATAGCAACCAGAAATAAAAACTTAGAACACTTCCCGTCTTAAAGTTTAGCCTGTACATAATCTGGACAATAATGACAGAACAGTATAATAACTATAGTCGTTTTGTTCATAGTTGTTTATAAGATAACAAATAATACACATGATATTCATAAATATTAAGTTAATAAACCGTATTAATTTATTTCAGTTTTTCTTTACTGTAGCACAGTAGCACATAACTGTTACCACCAGAAAGTTAAATAATAATTGTTGGTGGAACTTCAATCTGTTATCTGCAGAAATGGCCTTACTTTCAATGTTGGTTCGTGATGAATTAAATAACATTCATCCACACCACAATAGAACTCTTCAAAGAAAGTAATTCTAGAAAAGCTAACTTTTAATTATTGTCGACCTTTATGCTCAGAATTACGTCATCGTGTTCCAGAAAATCACTGAACTCCTCTCATTCTCTTTATCACTGCTTCGCTGATGACCGAGATCCTATAATTCTACTATTGTTTTGAGATGTTTTAAATATTGACACAAGTTATTATTGTACATTGCAGAACACCGTAAAAATCTAAGAAAACGCTTTAGCTAAAGATATACAGTTGGATTATCCAGAGACATCAGATTTCCAAAATTATGTCAATTCTTAGAAGCTCTAAAATGTATGATTGAACAAAAACTAAATGACTTAACTCATAAGGTAGTAAAAACGATTAATTTTTAATTTTCTTATAATTTATTTTTTGTTATTCTTTGAAACATCCCCTCTTCATTGATTTGTTTTTCCTGTATTTATTAAAAATTACACAAAAAATGTTATTCGAAAATGCTGCATCCAATTTTTATCAAAAAAAGAAAGAGCGTGGTCTAATTACAACCAAAGTTGATCGGATGAAACTCTCTACAACCGCAACCACATTTTTTTGTAACAAAGGAAGTGATGCTTGAAATAACACCACCAATGATGCATCATTTTTGGTTTAGTATGCCTCTTACAAGATCATTATGTTCTCATTACTTATTTGCTTAATTTTTCATGTAGGCTTAGTTGATTATTTTATATATAGTTAAGATTTTGTATTAATTTAGTAGAGTTTTCACGAACTTCACTCAGATTTTAAAATAAATAAGTTTTGATAAAATGTTACTGTACTGTTTGTAATGCTGCGAGTTTTCCGTTAATTTGATGATATTTATCACTCCAAACAGGCTTTGCTTTGGAGTTTTTCTTTATTTCTCATAGTGATGTATAGTGTAATAGTAGTTGTAGTTGCATATGTATGTATTGTTTATGTGTAAGTACATGTCATGTTTTTTGGTCAGTCTGTGCATATTATAAAAATTGCATCTGTAATTTTTTATTTGTGAGAAATAAAGTTTCTTTCTTTCTTTTATAAAGCCAGTAAGGGATTTGGCGGATAATCAGCCCTGGAAAAGAGTGTGCAAGGAAAGACCTAATGAGTCACTCAATAATGTAATTTGGTCTGTTATACCAAAAATATTATTATACTATCTAAACTGAAATATGGTGTTTATTAGGTGATATTCACATTTAATAGTGACCCATCAGAGTTAAAATAATGGAGAACCCAGAACGTCACCTGGAAAGCATCTAGTTACCGCAAAGAAATACCTTGAAAAATTGTAACTACGGAAAGTTGAAACAGCCACAAGTGGCCTTTAAAAAACTAGGAATGCTAGGACAATTGTGAAAAGGAAAAGAGAAGACCACCTTCAATAACATCAGGAAGCAGATAACCCAGAATACAGTGCAGGGGGTTGCTGATGCTGCACCATATTCATCTTGCTAGGTACAAGCTATTGTCTATCGCGATGTCCCGTAATTGTTTAACCTTGATCTCATTTATCTCGATTTCTATAACAGCTATCCAAATGAAATGTTACTGTGAGTTTATAATGGTATTTAACAGACAGATTTTAACAGTGTCACTTATTCCAGCTCATAAACAAAGATTTTGTGTTTTTGTTTGATTTTACAGTTTTTTATTCTAAAAAAGAAGTAAAAAATGTTATTTCCCTGTGTAAAACACTAGTGCGAGAGGTGTTTTAAAAGATACAAAATATTTAGGTCTTTAGGTGTACTATTTTATAAAAATTACTCATAGTTAACATTACGAAAATAAGTATTTGGACCCTCTTTAAATGTTGACCTACTTTATAAATACTGAGTTTAATCGAATGTTTTTAAGGCAGCAAAACTGGTTTTATGTTAAAAATTACAAGAATTTGTTAAATTGAATATTTAACTTTATCCATATTTGTAATATTTATTATACTTGAACCTGTCCATATATTCAAATGAAGATTCACACAAAATTTAAAGTCTATAGCCTTATTCGCTCTCTTAGTTATAGAATTCGCTAAAACTCAGCCGAATTCCATGGGCATTGCACCACCATTGAATTTGATTATGTTTATGTGATAATGAAAGTATGTGCTAAAGTTCAAGTAAAGAGATTCAGCGGAATCAGTTTTATATTGTAGTCTGAGTAGGCTATTGTCTCTGAAACATTTCAATGCTCCAATAAAAAGATTTTGATACCCATGTTTGTAAGTTAACCATAATCTAACTAGTAAAGGTGTAACAACAAAAGTTTTGCTTGATTATTTCTTAAAATCGTTTTGTACCACTTGGTCAAGAATAAAAGTTAAGATGGTAATTTGATAACAATTTTAATCATATAATTCTAAAATTACAGAAAGAAAGAAAGAAATTTCTTAAAGAAAGTAATAAATATTATTTTTTTCTTGTGTGACATTCAAATCAAAAATAATCCTCTTGAAAATATTCTTATCAAATTTGAACAAAGTACAAAACCAAGGATTTTGAAAAAAATATAACAAAGTATAACAAAGCCTTTCTAGTGCTCAGTCTGACCTTAAGACAAAACACACATAGTAATATTTAAAATATAATATACTATATTGCAACAAAATATAAACAATAACATTACACTATTAACATAGACTTTAACTTTCTTTAATAAAAATACGGGGCCTCCAAAGCAGAGCTTGTAATAAGTTACCATCCTTGAATTTTAAATGAATATTTTAGATCGGTTTTATTATTGTACTTTCTTGATGGACTCCCTATTCTTAAGATCTAAATTGAACTATTTATATTAACATTACAAAATATAATGGTCAAAAGTGCGCTACAGTAATAAAAGAAAAGAAAAATACAAAGGCTACAAACATACATACATATTCACATACATACTCTTAGAGAACACGCATACATACATCTGCATTTTTATACTTAAAGCACTGAACATTTACAGGACAAAAAAGCAATATTAATACATACATTTATAATAATAATATACTCGAAACTTGTAACTGTCTTGTATACAAACATTGTATACAAGAATAAAAAAAACCGGTACCCTTTTTCTTTCTTATCGGTGACGTTGTTATGTACAAACTGGAAGTCGTTGTTTATAAATTATTTGCTTTATGTGTCTAAACGCAAAAATAAATAAACTAATTGTAATGTAACTCGTCGATGTAGCTGTGCTGGTTAGTTTGTGGCTTACTATCAAACTCAGGTATTTATACTTTTTGATCCAAGAATAGTGACAACATTTCATCGATCGTTTTAGGATTTTGACATTAATTGATTACATATTTAATACAAAAGTGGCATAATCAATGAATTTAATTGTAACAGTCAGTCTGGACAGCTTGCTATTCAATTCAATTATCTGGAGTTGAAGTTAAATAACACAATATATAATAAGTTTTGAATTAAAACGTTTGAAAGCCACGGAGTATTACTAGTTGATAGGAAAATCAGCAGACTTGCCTTGAAAACTATCTTCTACTGTCCATTGATTGAACGAACACATACAAGTACACATATTTTGCACATAATTAGAAATTGTCGATTGCACTGCAATCATTCTCAACCAGTAGAGAGCATTGTAGATGTCTATTCACTTTGGGTTGCAGAGCCCACAGTGTAAAATGTGTTCTTTCAATCAATGGTCCCTAGAAGGTAGATTTCAAGGTGAGTCTACTAATATTCTTGTCAAATAACAATACACGATAACAAATTTTACAGTTGACTTATGCACGATGTAAAGCCTAATCATGGCCAAATAATTCACACGAGCAGGATCATATAGCATATCGTGAAATATAAAGCAAGTTAAGCAAGTTCATCGCTACCGTCTAATTTTGGGCAGTCAAGAGACGGCTGTAATGAAAAAACATTGAGCTTCCCCCCTCCCCCTCCCCAAAGAAGAACATTTTTAAAACTCATGTACTTACACACCTTCACGTTTCCTCGCTGCGTTATCGGGATGTCTCGTTTGAAGGTTTTATTAGTTTTTTATGTATTTTTTAGTATTTTTAATAAAGAAGTAAAAAATGTTTAAGATTGTTTTCTGAATAACTAATAGAATTATAAAAAAAGTGTTTATATGGTTATTAATTATGTTTCTAAAATAAGACAACTCCCAGTATTCTACGAAGTTTAATACAAATTTAGACATCCCAGCGGCTAATCATGAATTCATTGGCAGAATAAAACGCTTTTGACACCAAAAGGCATTTGAGACGGGTTTTGAATAATTGATTTTGATTGTTGGAATTTTTTATACTCTCAGGAAGCTTGTTGATTAGTCTGACACCAACTTGTTGCGGGAGGTAATGTGATAACGTGAGTCTGCCGAGTTCGAGAGTTGTCCCTGCCTCTTATCTCATGTTGGTGAACGTTACCGACACAATCCAGATCACACTTTGATCTGCAGTACGTGATCACCTCAATAATCTAGATGCAGGGCAAAGTCAGCAATCCCAACTCTCTATACGACTGCCTTTAATTTAGCTTTGCAATGATTCTGATTCCCTTTTTTCGGAGCTTAAATCTCTTTTATCGGGATACATTCCAGTACTTTTGGAAAGTAAGGCGGGCTTAAGTATGTATCAAGTGAGGATTGCGGAATGTTTAAAGTGACCATTGTTTTTAAATTTTCACACGTAGGAATTTACAATACATCGTGAAATATAAAACCTGCCCACTGCTATAATCTAACTATCAGTTCAACTGGTTATTTGATGGTCTTAAACCCGTGATAGTATTCATTGAAGTTCTATATATTTGGCCTCGCATTTAATCGGTTTCACGTATCGAAATAATTATCGGGAATAAGCAAGCAATTCAGTGCATTCATCGCAGTTTAGTTTCTCCATTATAGAATATGTGTAAAACCTTATGTCGTGATATGCAGTGTTAAATAATATTTTGCTTATTTATAAATAATAACTTATAGGAACCAAGTTAATGCGTTACATTTTTTTAATATTACATATTAAATATTTTTAATATGAATAATTTGTATGTAATTTTATTTCATAGTACTGTATTGGTTCTAATTATCTAGTGTATCATGTGTACGCTGATATATTTCGTATTCCTCTAGCTAATATTTGGAATTCATAAAATTACTATTAATTGCAGAATTATATTTTGTGATATCGTGTGTATATTAACTAAATAAAAAAACTGGGTCTATAACAAACAAACTATGCAAGATTTAGTTGCGATATTTTACCTCACAGGGTAAAACTGTACACAAATGGTGTTGTTGAGGGAAACGCTGGTAGTGGTGAGTAACAGCCAAACGTAGATTTAAGGTCTTATAATGAGATATTCATAACCCACGCTACCCTTCTCCTTACCCACATTTCGTAGCTGTACCTGTCAGCTTTCAAACTCTGTAGTTCACGCCACTCTTAGATACCTATATCTTCTATTTTGAATTAGCCTATATTTTATTTTCAAAATATTACTAAAATGTAGGAGACTTCAGTTATTAGTATGACTTGAATTACAGTAATAATGTTGAACATATGCATGCTTTGTTCCATGCTTACGGGGACTGTGTCATAACTAACAACTAATTTTTCCGGTTCACAATTTTCAGTGTAACACCTGTTCACTGAAGGTGTTACTCTTTACAACGATACATAAATTCTATGACATGACTCGGTTCATAAATCTTTTGACATGACTCGGTTCATAGATTTTATGACATGACTTGGTTTATGGATTCTATGACATGACTTGGTTCATAGATTTTATGACAGGATTCGGTTCATAGATTCTATGACATGACTCGGTTTATAGATTCTATGACATGACTCGGTTCATGATGCTGAATATTCAACAGTTCGGTCATCTCCAAAGGTCCTTAAATATCTTAGTCTTTGGTGACAACTTTCATGTTAGTTTCGGTAGGTATGGTACGTATCTGAACACCCCCAGCTGCTGCCTTACACGTTCTAAACTTGGTTAGCACTTGGATCTTTAATCCTACGTAAGTAAAAGGTGGGATTAGTTCATTTAGATCTTTACCTCGTCATTAAAAAACGTATCTAGATCATTAATTTATTCAGGTACATTCGAAAGCCATGTTTTTATGACCATCTATATATTGGATACTTTGGGGAGGATTTGTTTTATTGTATGATAATTATATAAAACTAAACTGTTTACCACTCCTTATTAGCCGTGAGCCGTTGG
The DNA here is from genome assembly GCF_021130785.1 of Homalodisca vitripennis. Classification (NCBI taxonomy): domain Eukaryota; kingdom Metazoa; phylum Arthropoda; class Insecta; order Hemiptera; family Cicadellidae; genus Homalodisca; species Homalodisca vitripennis. Next base: position 14,659,386 of record NC_060215.1, on the reverse strand, counting down.
AATGTTTGTAAAGTTCTAAAAAATCTGCCCTCCCTTGTACTATCTCGCAGTCCGTATCTCACACTAACACATCGTAATTCCAACGGTGCAGTGTAGTGAGTACAAGGGTTATCGCAAGATAACTGAATCAAGCAATGTCGAGCGTGGCTGCTGCATGGATGGGTGACCACTGAGCGATCCTGTCCTTGCAAGCACCTGAAGTGATCTTTTAGCCGTTGGTCCCCAGGTTAGGTGTCACGGCTTCTTAGCCATAACGTCGCCTGGTAAAATAAGACATCCTTTATACCATTTTCAGTGCTCTCGGTTCAAATTCTTTTTACTGAGGAGAAATCAATCGTCTAGGAAACGGCATCAGACCATAGGACACTACTTTTGAGTAGTCTTTGAATCCATTAATATGTCATATAGTGACAGTAATACTTTTATCCTTATAATTAAAAATTACCACCCAGAGTATATTCTGCTGATCGACTTACTCCAAGTCGGAACGGACGTCTGCACTAACGACGGGCGTCTGCAAACTCCCCTCGAACACGGCACCGCCTTCACCTAAAATCCAACATCTTGTCAAGTGAAAGTAGGGAAGAGGTTTTCATGTACATGCTAATGCAGAAAATTATGTTAAACATTGGAAAGTATCATACATAGAAAATTAGCAGAAATACTTCAGATATTAACCGATAGCATAATTGTGGTTTTGAAGTTGTCAAGGAAATCTCATGCACAACTCGATCTTGCTAATAAAGAACAAATTTATGCAGATTAAAAATATTTTTATATGTTTAAAGCGAACATGTAGTTAAAAATAGAATAAAACTATTCGATTTTATCCCTTCTCAATCCCCATCTACATGTGTTACCAGGCTAGCTTACTGGTTTATTCTACTCATTTTATTGCTTATATTTTCCATTAAACTGTTAGACTAATTTATGGTATCTTATACAAAATCTACAGAGGTTGTTATTTATAAATGTTTATTTCTCAAAGAAGAAAACTACGCAACATCTTTTTCGTCACATAAAGTAGCTATTGTGGGAATGGTTGATTCAATGCGAATATTAAGTTAAGCTCCATTTCACCTTTCTCTTAGTGCAGCGCGGTTTAAATGCAGCACTAAGCGGAAGGTGGGATGAAGCTTAACTCAATATTCGCACCTCATTCTTGCACTCATCCGTACACTTTGTAATAAAATCTTTAAACTCTGAGTGTTTACTAACATCTTGCATATCCTATACCCTGCATGGTTTACATTTCCACTGTTTATAAGCTCTCCATGTCACATCTATCCCAGTAACCCAACTTCGAAATTACCAGAATGCTTACTTTCTTTCTAATTTTTTTTTAAATATGGAAAAACCGAACCTATGTGAGCCTTATACAGGACGTCAAACGATCGTCATAGGCTATTGGCCTGTGCAAGGACCTTATCAAATAGAATAAGGAGGAAGGTGGATAATATACAAGGTCGATGGTAGTGACAAAATGTGCCAGACAGACAGGATTTTGAATCTACGCCTAACTAACATCCAATGTCCGACGTCTTAGACTGCTCAGCGATCGACCCTCCCAAAACACGTACCACTCTATTAATTTCCACAAATACCCTTGAGTTTGCATTACCACTCTAATTTAGTTTGGACACTAATGGAAGTAATTATGAAATGAAAAGCAATATAAGCAAACGCGTTACTTTCGGCACTAGCTGCACTAACTGCTCGCCTGCCTAAACTGAACAAAATAAAATATATAGATTTATGCTGCACGTATGTGTATGTCATTTTGTATCGATCCCCAGGAGGACTCACTTATGTCTGGATTTATTCCTGCCAGCAGAACCCCAAAAACCGAAGGGTCGCTTAAATTTGGGTAATCCAACGGATGTCCAAGAACGGCGCATCTCCCCCTTATGCGATCTCGACAGGAAACGGCCCCTAACTCAACCATATCTATCCTAAATATTCTGAAACTCCGGAAGTAGCGCAAAGGTACTTTTAGGACTAATAGCAATGAGGGGTTTTCTGATCTTCTTTCCTTAAGTGAACAAAAGAATGTGTACTGTTTCATTAATATTGACGTCAGTAATAAAAACCTTGTGCTTCTTTTTCGAGAATCGCAACGCCGATGGGCAGATTAGTTCACTAATGTGAATTCGAAATGTATTCTAAAACTAATTAGATCCCGTGCAGAATTCGAAGGCCGCGACTTCTGGACCAGACACTTGACTGCTCTTTTCTGATTTAAAACAATAGAACTTTGCCTCTGGTACCCCTATCCTGTTGTTCTTTTACACATAGGGTTTATTTAATCCTCTATACTTTTTCCTTCTTTTATTTCATTTCGGGGTTTGACCAGTTGTTCCCTTTTTTGTTTTAGTGCACTAAACTTCATTTGCTTTTCAGGATTTTCCTTTCCTGGTTCTACAACCATAGGTCTACGCCCACTTTTAGTTACTATTTCACTTGAAATTCTTAGCTACGAGTATTTCGGTTTTCATAAATGTCAAGAAGCAATCTAAGGGCAACAGAAGAAATCCTCTGGTCCGTAATTTTATATTTGTATTTCTTGTCAGAATCGGAATAATGGGATAATGCTATAAAAATAATGTAATAGTTTATTTTTGAATAATCAAAATATCAAGTTTTGAATTGTACATATTTTATTTTATTATTTTAATTTTTGTAAATGATACATCAATAAAATCAGTTTAAGTGATAGGATTATTCAAATTATTCCCTCCGATATAATTTTATTAATGTATAAAGAAATCTTTTTAAGCTTATATTTTTTGCACTCGGAAATAAAATATTTATTTTTTATTTCATAAACAAGAACTAGATTTATTCTCACAGTGTTGAATGGTAGTTAGTTTTCACAAAACCAGATGGTTTTAAAATATTTAAGTGTAAGAATGTGCTTTCGCTGAAAAAAAACTTTAAAAATCAATCATAAAACAATGAACAACGATACTTTTGGTTACATTAAATTAGGTCTTTTTAGAAACGCGAATATTTTAACAGCATTGTAATTATAACAAACTTTAAAATCTCATTTTATTTTAAATCACATAAATTACATAAACATAAAAATATGGTAGAGCTTCAAAAGGGAAATGATAAAATTATAAACGTTTTGCTCTCATTTAATACGGAATCTTTATTTATTTACATAATAATATTTGTATAGCCAGTTCAAGAATTGTCTATGTACTAGAAAGCTTACAATAGCTGAAAATTACTAACTTCACCTGAAATAGAGAGTGAATGTGCTGTAAGCGACACCGCGTCTTTGTCAACAGAAAAAAGAGTTTTCCCTCGCAGATCCGTCACTTTGAATGTCGGTGTGCTGATTTCCAACTTCCCGTCCCCTGCAACACATTACAACAAGGCCTTAAGTAAGATTTTACTAATTTGTTTTCATTTTATTGTAATAGCCATTGACAGTTAAGCCCACTAATTTCCGTGCATTCTTCTTTATATATGTTATAAAATCATAGAAATGTGTACAAACGTGGTTCACTTTGTAATAGGTAATGTAAGATAGTGGTCTGAAAAGTTTCCGACCTAAACGTAAAGATGGCAGCACTCGAAAATTAAAATCTGCTGAATTTTGTTATTTATCCCTTGACAGTTACTCATATAAGTTTTAGCATTTTTTTGCATTGAAACGCAGTTTTTATGTAACAGTCTTTTGAGTGAGTTAATGTCCTGCTGAAATCCTATTCTACCAAGGCAACGCACTGTCTCATCCCTAAGCAGTTGCAGTGGCGAAAATCCACAAATAGCAGGTTGAACTGCTTGACCATCCGCCTCACTCACTCGATCTAGCCCCAAGCGATTTCTTTTTGTTCTCCCATCTAAATATTGCCCTCGGAAGACAAAGATTTTCATAAAATGAAGAGGCGATCACCTTTGTGAACAATTATTTTGCAGAGAAAAATGCCGAGTATTCTTTGGACGGGTTACAAAGATGGGAGCATCGCTGGGGGAAGTGTGGAGAGTTACAAGAAGACTATGACTATTGAAAAATTAAAAAAAAATAATTTTCAGAAAAAACGTCTTGTATCTTTCTTAGGTCGGAAACCAAACAGACCATCCTCTATAGCTCATTGGTTTTTCGTGAAACTGTCAACTTACTGCTTTTATTTTAACCCTGCGTATTGCACTTGAACACAAAGTATTGTTTGTAAAGGAACTACGAGAAGGATGCAAGAACTCGTATTTAGAGATGAAGAGTAACTGAATTTCTCCAAGGTATAATAATATGTGTATTGCTGGGAATTCTCTTGATTACAAATTGCTAATAATTTTCCTACGGCTGTGAATTTATGTATTCAAAAACAAATTATTAAATTTGTATTCATAATTTTTTAACCTATTCTTAGAAAGTGCTGCGTTGTCCATCGTCAGATAGGAACTGGATAGTGCAAGATCCTTGCCTTCCATCTGACAGCAGGCCAGAACAACCTTGTTCTCATATTGCATACCTCAGCCAGAAGCTAGGCGTTCTCATTTAAAAAAATCCTGCTTCAGATGATCCTGCAGGCTGTAGTAAAACAACCGTGAGTTTTTTCCCATAAGCACAATCTTAAACCTCATGAACTTTTACTCCCATATTTTTATCGTACTCGTATGGCAAATGTCTCTTTTTGAAGAAACGTTGTTTAGTTTTTCTTGAAATGTTATAGTCTTTTAATATTTAAATGATACAAACATTTTTGATATTATTCCCTGAATAACCAAAGAAGATATCGGAAAAAAACTCAAAAACTGTTTTGGACGCATATGTTTTGTATCTTTAAAATTATAAATCTTCCATAATTCTACGACCAAAATTAAAGTCTTAAACAACCATAATGTTTAAGATTCTTCTTGTGTGTCTAAAATCAAGATGGCAACCTGCGTATGCGGCTCTTAATAAGATGGCGATCACTTTATCCATTTTAGTTCAATTACTTCCAATTAATTACTATAATGCATTCAAGGAATCACGCTTTAAATGTATTATTAATATTAACAGCATAATTATTTAAATCAAAATGTACATTGGATAATTTTTAGTTTTCATAACCGTTAATAACTGTACAATCATTGTGAAAAAACGATACCTAATTTCAATTCAATTTAAATAAAAGTATATAATCTCAATTTGATTCAACCATCAAAGTAAGTCCGCGTAAAATCCTCTTTGAATCTCGGGGTTAGAAATCTAAAATAAATAGAAATGTTTAATGGTATTTATCAAACAAATAATATCAGATAACCAAGCAGAGAATTCTATTGACTGAGTTTTAAGTATAGCTAGATTCGTTATCAAGATGTTCTGCGGACATTTAGACAGACGGAAATCTTGATTTTAGCCCCAATATTTCTTATGGGGGCTCTCGCTCATCCAATAACTGTGAATACTGTTTCTAAAATGAGCACTATGTGGCTTAGCGTTTAGCACATCTCACACGAGAATATAAAACTTCACAACCAATGAATTCAACTTTTAGTTTTCTAGTATCTCTACATTGCAACGCAGATGTACCTAGGTATATGTTGGATGATAGGTACCCAAGGCGGTCTGTGGTTGTAAGGGAGAGATTTTTGGCGCTCTGGACGGAGAACGTCTCCCCCGGCCTGGTGAACAGCCCCGACGCCACCAGCGTGTCCTGGATGAAGGTCTTTCCAGTGAACTGTATCCCGCTTCCGACCATGTTAATGTAGCTCATTCCATGCTGGAAATATAGCGTGCAAATAAAAACGTTGCGTAGCATAATTACAACAATGTATGTAAGTATATTAATCGAAGAAATAAACAAAGTATTTTGTTGTGTTTTAAAATAATTAAGCAACTCACCGTGCTGAACGTGAGGACTTTGACGATCCACAACACCAGAGTTAGGTTAACTGTTATTATTATCAGCAGTAAAAGCAATACCAGGTAGAGACACCTCTTCCTCCATCCATAGATACCTACGTGTCGACTTGCCACCGGTTCACTTGTCTCCGTTTGAACCATCCTATAACCATAAAACAAATAAAGTCATTACTTGGCACACCATTGTTCATCATATGGTTCATCACTATGGTTCATCATACCATAGTTTATACATCCCTATCCACCCTATCCATTTCTCATCTTACGGCTCTCTCTCTCTCTCTCTCTCTCTCTCCTCTCTCTCTCTCTCTCTCTCTCTCTCTCTCCTCTCTCTCTCTCTCTCTCTCTCTCTCTCTCTCTCCTCTCTCTCTCTCTCTCTCTCTCTCTCTCTCTCTCTCTCTCTCTCTCTCTCTCTCCCTCTCTCTCTCTCTCTCCTCTCTCTCTCTCTCTCTCTCTCTCTCTTTTTTTCTCTCTCTCTCTCTGTCTCATGAGATGTGTTTATTGTATTTTAAGGTAACAAATTATATTATAGTGCATTTACAGCTGTATACTCCTGTAACATGAAAAATATATCTATATACTGGGGCGTTTGTTTTATCCCACCACTTCTTGTAATATCATAATAAATTACATTATCGACCAATAGTAAGTTTTTTTTTCATAATCTTTTCGGGAATCTTTTTTGGTGGGAACAAAACTATTCATTACAGTATACGGAACTATGAAAACACTTATAGATTAAGAAAAACAAAAGCAGGAGGAGGCTTATTATTTTCTATAAATCAAACCAATACAGAATCATACGAATGCATGTTGGGTGAAATTTTAGTTGCAGGATCCAAAGATAAGATATTTCTAAAAGCCATTTACACATCACCTAGTTCTTCAAGCAAACTGTCAATTTTTTTGAAGAAATAGATTTAGAACTAAAGAAGTTGAGCAATTACAAAATATGAGTGCTGATAGGAGATGTTAATATAGATTTCACTGATAAGAAAGATCAACATGTTAAGGAGTATGAAACCATTCTAGCTGATTGGGGACTAAGTAGGGGGATATTGGAGTATACCAGGCAGGAAGTAATATTAGGAGTGGTATTAAAATCATGTATAGACCATTTATTATTATGAGAACAATAGTTCTGGATTGATACAAACAAACTTATCTGATCATTATTTAAACAACAACATAGATTTAAATAACCAATCAGATTACGATAATCCAAAAACTAGTCAAAAAGGGGCCTGCATAACGAAAGGAAATTAAGGTATAATTTGAAAAACACCGATAGGAGAGCAATAGGTACAGAAAATGTTAATGAGGGATTTTTTAAATATTGCTTGACTCGTTTAATAAAGTGTATAATGATAACAGAAAACCAAGTTTACCAGAAAGTATGTTATCCGTAAATAGAAAAACATAAAAGAGTTGATAGGCTGTCTTTAATTTGCTTTATATGGTTAAAGAAAGGGATATGCCACTTATAATATGAAAGTCTAATCCAAATAACAAACAATATAGAAAATCATATACAAACTTCAGAAATAGAGTGAACAATCTGATAAAGTATAAGAAATACAAGTACTATGTGGCTCATTTTAAAAACACAAAGGATATACTAAAAAACTTGGCTGAGTTTAAATAGTCTACTGGGTAAAAAACAAAGGAAATCCTTAGACGAAGTAATAATGGTAGCAATGAGTGCAAAGTATATACAAAGGGAGATATTGTAATTAAGTTTGCCAATTATTTTGTCGAAGGTGTTGGATCAAATTAAACACTTCTACAACACATCGTATAAGACAAAGACCGTCAAATAGATCAATTTTGGCTATATATACCTAGATCAAAGCCAGAAACCATTAAAGACATTGCACTAAAGGTGGAAATCAAAAAGTCTCCAGGCTCGGATAATACAAGATTAAAGGAAATTCTAACATTGATAGGCCAATTATCAGAATTGCTTTCTAGCCTAATAAACAATCCCATAAGCCAAGGAATATTTCCTGATTGCCTAAAGACTTCAATTATAAGACCTATACACAAAAGGCAAAGAAAAGACTCAAATATAGAATTATCGCCCAATTTCAAGACTCCCACCACTTGAAAACTTAATAGAGAAATATGTGGTTATACCCACTTACATAAATACCTCGAAAAATAGTAAAATAACACAATAAATAAATAAAACTTAAATTTGCTTTTAAAAGAGAAAAAAGCACAGAGTAGGCCTTGAAAGAATTTACGGATTTTACAAACCATACAGAGATTTTACAAACCATCTAAATACACGTCGTCGTATGCTAGCACTTTTTAAACGATTTCTCCAAGGGTTTTGATACCATTTATCATTCAGAATTAGTTGATGCATTAATAAAACAAGAATAAAAGGTGTATATTTAAGGAGGTTTGGATTATAAAAAAAAATAGAATATTCAAGATAAAAGTAGATATTGAATTAAAATATGTAGCCTACGGGATACCACAAGGTGGCAACCTTGGTCCGCTAATGTTCATGTCCGAAACGTTTGAGATTGTAAAAGAATGTAACATTTTGGCATGTGCCGATGATATAGTCCTGGGGTCAGGGCACAAGAAACAGAATTTAGCGCAGAAATCCCTCTAGTCAGATTTTAATAAACTAACAAAGTGCGCACATAATAAAGGACTCGTTATTAATTGGCTAACAACAGTAATGTTGCACTTTCACAAACAGAATTTAAAAGTAATGGAAATTCCACAAATTAAATACCAAGGATGTGATTAATTACATTTAAATACGAGTTTATAATGAATGGATTGTATGTGTGTGGCTATTAAATTAACAGAAAAAATGTAAATAGTTGTGTGTTTTGGTAGAGAATAAGTTAATATGGAAATACCACGTTAATGAATCACAAAAGAAACTGACACCTTGTTTAACATCAATATACAGAATAGGCAACACAATAGACAGAAAATTAAAGATAACAATATAAAAGGTATTGGTTGAGTCAGTTGTTAGGTACGGTGTAAATGTCTGGCGAGCAACTGCTAAGACACATTAAAATAACGTAAAAAACATGCAATATAGGTGTTTAAAGATATTACTGAGAAAAAATTACAAAGAAACCATCTTTGACGCATTACACACACAAAGTAAACACAAAGAGTAACGAAATGTTTGAAGTTTCCAGATTGAATACATTTTATGGAGAACGTCTACCAAATTACTTCGTGCCGTACCTGTATAACGAGATTCCTGATGATGATTATATACCTATATGAACCATTTAAGATTTAAAACTGAAATATTTAATATGCCAATGGACTAAGACAGTAATGAAACATAAGAGATTTGTAATAAAGGAGGATAATGTATCTAGAAATTCTCCCCATACACTACAATACCAATGACAATACTTTTGACTTTAAACCCACGAAACACTGCACTTGATACACTCCCGCTTAAACACTTTACTTACACAGAACTATACACTACGTACTACTGACATATTGGTGGACATGGACGATGAGCACGCGACGCGGACAGGACGGGAACTAAGAGTACGTATTATAAAGAATGTCTTCTGTTACAACTGCTGGCAAGAAAGGTTAACTCACATTCACTATCAAAAATGCACCTCAAGTAATAATTACCCCAGGGGCAAAGTACTGGGTCTTTTTTGCCTAGATAGTGGATGACAATGATTCAGACCTGTCTAAAAATTAATTTATCAAATTGTTATTGATATAGTTAAAATGTATAGTAATGTCAGTATACTTGTATTCTATTTCTGTTACTATTTATTTAATTAATTATTATAGTGTGTCAACTATGTCCTTATTGTTAAGTTATTTTTATTCTATTGCATAGCTCTATTTATCGTTAGTTTTATTTTTGATGTGTCAGTTCTTGTTTTCGAAGCGGTGTTTTCTGACCTTTACTAGCCACTATTTTATATGCTATTTTAAGCCATAGGCTTAAATTAAATTAAATAACAAGATTTTAATACATAAAAACTTATTCCGAATTGTAAAGCTCTTTATATTGTGTGCTGGACTCTGCTGAAAAGTTGAATGGCTTTGCAAAACCAGTAATGAATCAATTTGTATGGATAAATAACTCATTAACAGGAAAATGCTTTGTAAAAATTGAATATTTCTTTAAATCAGATGAATTTTGCTATGTACCTTCTTTCACGTGATTAGGACAATAGAAAGGTGCATTAAGATATGTATCTGTTGCACTGTTTCTTTCAAGCTCCTGCGCTGGGGCGGGGACGCGGGTTTCTTCAGAATACTCCCAACATATGCCTTGCAAGGCGTGGAAAGTCAGCCTAAAAAGTTCCCCAGAACCCCATCTTTTCTGGATCTTTACCAGTGGCCAGGCGTATTTGTTCTAAGCTATAGTTCTTTTAAAGCTCTGCACTATATTCTTTTATAAGTTTTGTCTGCCATTTCATAAAAATAATTCATACTCAAAATGTTTTACACATTTTAAAATATTTCTAAATCTTTTAAAAACCCATTTTAAGGCCTAGGTGATACCGTCAACTACGGATTTTTGGTGGGAGGCTAACATCTGGGAAAACGTTCTCTCGTACTTGCATGGTGACTTCTCTGCAACGGAAGGAGCTCAATCTCTGTTGGGATAAAGCGTTTGCTTGCCGCTGCTAACGAATGTTACGTGTCAGGACAACCCAATTGCGGTCCGTAAAAACCATGATAACTCATCCTACCGAAATTCAAGGAGAAATGGCCTATCGTTTACCTGACATTTCCAAAACTCAAGCTCAACCCTTCTCTCACAGTGTTGGAGATACGTAGTGAAGATACCTCACTTTGAACCCAGGTTCTAAGTTTGCGGCTACTGCTGAAGTGAAATTTACGAGCAAAGGCCATTTTCAGTAGGCAAGCCCTTCTACGCTGAAACCATTAGTCAAAATTGTCGGGATCTGGCTCATGAACCGTAGCCGTATAAACACTCCCACAACTGCGCTAGATGTGTTTAGGAGTATCCGAGGAGATTTGAGCTCCGTCTAAAAGCCAGAAGAAGGTGCCGGGGCAATTGGCTAAAAGCTCTCTTCTATGAGGGAACCTTCTTAAGGAATTTAACCTTACAAGAATTTTGAATTGCTTTGTATTTTAATCTCTCTCAAAGATAAGTGTAGTTGAGCATTTGCTTTTTATTAGTATGAAAACCTGTTTCGTGTAAGAAAACAGGTGAATCGAGTTAAAGATTCACAGGAGGACATCTCTCTGCCTCTGTGAGCAACCTGGGATAATATTGGCGAGGGCTGAGGAGCTGGTGAATGTGGAGTACAAAGAGTCATTAGTAGGAGACTCCTTGAGAAACGTTGATGTGGTGTTGGTCTACCAGTTAAGGTGGACGAAGCAAATCATCTTAATGGAAACTGTTTAGTAGCCACAAATGAAGTTCCTGAAAGACTGTACGGAGCATTAATAAAATAGGTTATAAAAACCAGAGAAGAAAGAACACGACGAGAAGCAAGAGATGAAGAGGAAAGTGTTTGTTGGAATGTGAGGTTGACCGTTAGAGAAGGAATCGGAGAGCAGCTAAAAGTGTGGCACCGAAGGGAATGTTGTATGCCTAAAAAGGGGAGGTAGGGAGTTACAGACGTGTTAGGAATGCGCCTAAGTAAGTTATGACCAGGCAAATTGTGAAGGTTTAGGCCATATAAAATAGGACTGAAGGTAAATAATATTAACAGTATCAGAAATGCAATGATAATTAAGGCGGAAGATCACAAGAGTGCAGAGAAGCTGCTGCAAATTGAAGCACTAAAGGATTTTGTCTGCGAGCAGTGCGAAGAAGTCGGTAAGGAAGAAGCCAGTGTTTATCAATGAAGGAAACTAATTAAGTGAAGATAATTTTAAAAATGATTTAGAATTAAGCATAAACTGAGGAATTTTAGAGGAGGAGGAAACCTGAAGATAAGGGATTCCTCGTAGCATAATGTTCTGTAAAGGTTAGGACTGCGTTAAGAGGAGAGGAAAAGTTTAACATAGGATGCCAGTAGATTATGTTGGCTTGGAAAGATGCTATAGGTGGAAGAGATTCGGGGATATGGCAAAAAATACAATCGGAGAAGTTTTTTTAAAGATAAGATCAACAAAGAAAAGAGAAGTTGCGCAGACTGTAAGAGGGAAGTTCGTGCAGGATACAACTATAATGCTGGATGGAAGCGATGGCCAGTGTACAGAAGAACTTTAAAGAGGCAAAACGAAACTATAAACTACTGAGCCTAGGTAAAAGGATTTAAATTTTTGAAATAAATTAGGAAAAAGCAAAAGAACCATTGGTCCTCTGTGTTGGAGAGATTTGTAGGACTATGTACAAGCATATAGGATTAAGATATATTGAAAAATAAAATAAAAAAATGGAAACCTGACGAAATAGGCTTACGACTATTGCCGGGGCTCGAGATAGCGACAAGGGCTTGGGCCTAAAACCTCTCTGTTTCCTCCAATGGTTAGCCAGCTGTACTTTTTAAATAGGGTTTAAGTTTTCTCCTGTATCTTTAGCAATTATCCCTTCTTTACGATTAGATGCTTCAAGTGTTATGTATGTTCAATGCATACACGAGTTAAGAGCAGAGGAAGTGTGTTCATTCCCTCGAAAAGTGCAATGGAAATTTTCAAAGCTTATCAATGTTTGTCAATGTTAAGAGGTAAAAGGGGACTTGCATCATGTATGGTAATCCTACAGGGATATACGAATACGTTTTTATAACATTTACTTAGTCTTTATCAAAATATAAAATTAATTTATAAAAGCTAGTTATTCAAAATGTAGAAATGAAATAACGAGTAAAGGTGTCTGAGTTCAAACAACATAATTATTGTACTTAAATTGCCAAATAAAGGATTGTGATTGGTCCTTTAAGGAGTATAATGAACATTTCCTGAAGATTTTGATTATATTTTTATTCTTTAGAATGTTAAAGTGGAGTTGAGGTTCCACAACGTACGTTAATTTCCTATATGAGTCATATATGTCAGATCATCATTTGCCACAGTATTTTCAGTATAGAACGAATACTGCTATAAATAGTACAAATACAACTTAAAACGGGAGAAGGTTTTATCATAAGAAAGTATAAGATACTGAAACAAGTTGTAACTGTAATACTCTTTTGTGTTTTTACGATTTGTTCAATCACAATATTTAGATCTGCTTCTTACGTGGAACTTAAAATTATTTACTTCGATTGTATCTGTATTTACTGCACTACCCCAACATAGATTGGCTAAAATTGGATCGTCTCACCAGATAAATGCAATTAGATTTTAATTACACAGTTCAGCCAGGGACACTTCTTTATCAAAGTTTAAAAACGGGAACCTTGATTGGCTGCAAATAAATCCTTTTTGCACAATTCAGGAATTTTTAAACTGTGATGTGGAGTTAATATTTTAGCTAATAAGATTTTATCAATATCTGTTTTATAAATAATCTATTTTACATTTAATTAAAAATAATTTTCACTGTTTTAATTTTACTATTCAAATCTATTCCAGTGTTAAATTAATTATATTTATTGACGATTCCTATTTCTATTATGTAATAACGTCGATCAATGGAATAACGTATTTTGACTTTGAATGTTTTTACACTCGATCTTTTTTCTCAAAACGATTAGACTTTTACAATAACTTAGTGAATAAATCAAGAATGATGATCAAATAAATGTCGGGATAAATAGTCTCTAGGGACCAAGAGAGCGGGTAACGATAACAGTCAACTTCATGATTAATGCTTGTTAATATTAATACAGTTCAGGCCGACAGATAACAGATTGCTTCATATAAAAGCATTCTGAGTTATTCAAAGAAAGATATTAAAACCGCTTTGTTTTACAAGTCAGACGTGACGTTCCTGTTTCTTCCCTCGTTACTTTATAGTGTTGTAAGAGCTCATACCTGGAGATCCTCACTTTAATGCTCAATAGATGATCAGAAGCACGGTAAACATTGTTCTGACCGGAAAAGTCACTATGACACAAGCGAGCGAGAAGTTCACCGCAGTCCACTGCCGCCTGACGTACCGCTACGCGGAGACTGGTTATTTCCGTCCTAGCTGTGGAGATTCTATTTTTTCCTCTTTGCAACTCAAACTATCCGTTTGCAAAGCGGAAATTATCCGTCCCATAAACTATAAGTTTGTTTGTTTCTAAACTTACCTTTAATGGTCGCCAGTGTTTGCCGTTGTTTGTAATATTTTGGTTTTATGGTGCACCAAATTCCATCTATGAGTCATTTTGATATTTTTGTTTCAGACTTATTGTCACGGAACGCACAAAAACCTTTAAGTAGTCTTTATCGTGTTTGTATCGGGAACGTAATTTAAGGATCAAACGAGTCAGGTCATTTCTACAGTAATATCAACAATCATAATTGTTAAAAAATAATATCCTACAAGAACTTAAAATATTAGTAAGGTATGGGGTAACAAAATGTAATTGTTTGCATTTTATGCCAGGGAGTTTTTCGTGCTCACAATAAAATAAATAGTGTACTTTTTTATTTGTGTATAAACATTTTTTCCTTTACCCATTGTAAATTATACAGAATTTTGTTCATTTTCCGAACACGTGCGTTTAAGTAGGGTTTTGTAATTTTGATAAGACTGTTAAATATAACTAAGGAACGCCAGCCCAGTTGTTGGACAAATACAAAATGTATTTCGACAAACATTTTATTTGTCATTAATACAAACTTTAAAGGAAGGGTGCGTCATTTTCACTATGATAATCATTGGTACACGATGCAACATACTGTCTTTGTATACACATCTGTTTTAGTAGGTGTAACGTACGGAAAATGTAATTGTTCTACAGGCGAATACACTTGCAATTAAATTCATTTTATAACCATCTCGATAACATGTCAAATATATAAATTATTTAAAAATTAACACCTTATGGTGCATCAAATACCAACGAAAAATCACTTGGATATTTGTGTTTCAGACCATTTGTAACGGGATCCACAATACAATCCAACACATAAACTCCGGGTTTAAAGTTAAACTTCTATTTAGCAAATAAATGACGATCAATGAATTGCACTGTGATTGTAATTGAGAAATAATTTGTTTAAAATTTTTGATGAAAATGATATATAAATGCAGTTATTAAAACTCATGGCTTGCCAAAATACTTTTTTATTAACAACGTAATTTTTTTATTTATTCGTGGAGATGTGAATAAATATAAAAAAACAATGGTGAATCATTAAGAGATTTCTGAATTCCTAAAGTCCATCTGAAACCTATATATATATATATATATATATATATATATATATATATATATACACCAATTTATATACATAAGCTTAGCATAGCCTTGATTTCGAACAACTCGCAGCATTAAGAGATTTCTGAATTCCTAAAGTCCATCTGAAACCTATGTATATGCTTAGCATAGCCTTGATTTCGAAGAACTCGCAGCATTAAGAGATTTCTGAATTCCTAAAGTCCATCTGAAACCTATGTATACGCTTAGCATAGCCTTGATTTCGAAGAACTCGCAGCATTAAGAGATTTCTGAATTCCTAAAGTCCATCTGAAACCTATGTATATGCTTAGCATAGCCTTGATTTCGAAGAACTCGCAGCATTAAGAGATTTCTGAATTCCTAAAGTCCATCTGAAACCTATGTATACGCTTAGCATAGCCTTGATTTCGAAGAACTCGCAGCATTAAGAGATTTCTGAATTCCTAAAGTCCATCTGAAACCTTTGTATACGCTTAGCATAGCCTTGATTTCGAACAACTCGCAGCACTAAGAGATTTCTGAATTCCTAAAGTCCATCTGAAACCTACATACGCTTAGCATAGCCTTGATATCGAACAACTCACACCATTCTTTAGAATAGAGAGAGGACGAAAAAGAGCCTAAATGTTGTACAAGCCTAAATTCTGAATGAACGATTGACGTTTATTCCAGCAACGTTTTACAAGTAATCTTGAAATAGGCTAATCATAACTTCATAGACTAATGTATGTATCTTTAATTGAAACAAACCAATTTTAAGATACAAATAAATAATAATACTACAGTACAGTACAATACTGGAAGGGCTACAATGGCAACCTTGCTTGAGCGTAGGCCTATTTTGCATCTAGTTGCCTCCATTAAAATCGCAGAAAAGGCTGGAGAAAATTAGATACAATGGAATAAAAAGAGGAATAAAAACAGCTATATCTATTGCTTCTTTAAATTCGCTATGTACTGATTACTATTGAAGTGGTGACAAAACAAAATTTTTCTGCTGTAGGTTATTTAGATGATAAGCCTATGGTTCCTATCCCCCAATGAAACAATTCCAGACAACGGAAGTACAGAGATCTTATAAATCAGGTATCGAGATAAAAATCTAGGGAAGCATGATTGGAGAATATCAAATTGATGTTTTTGATAGCATGTTCTCCTCATTACCGCATATTTAAAGGTTAAAGCCGAGATTAAGCTTTGTAAGATCTTTGGTATACTACCGTGCGTTTTAGTTACCAAAGATTATCAGTAAGTGAAATGTAGGTGCTCTTGAATATTAAAACCAAACGTTTAAGAATTTTTAATCACCAATTTCTCAACAGATCTCAGATAAACCTATTACTTAAAGAGGCATATGTTCATGGTACGTATCTTTACTAAGAAAAACGTTGCTCAACACTATAATAAACCTGCATGTGTGCATGCTGTATACATTGGTGTGCATTATGTATACAATGGTATGCATGATGTATACATTGGTGCGCATTATGTATACATTGGTGTGCATGATGTATACGTTGGTGTGCATGATGTATTTGGTGTGCATGGTGTATACATTGGTGTGCATGATGTATACGTTGGTGTGCATGATGTATACGTTGGTGTGCATGATGTATACATTGGTGTGCATTATGTATACATTGGTGTGCATGATGTATACGTTGGTGTGCATGATGTATACGTTGGTGTGCATGATGTATACGTTGGTGTACATGAAGTATTCATCATTGGTGAGTAGTCGATTGTTGAACGCCTTCAAAATGTAATAAGTATAAAAGCGACTCGAGCATGATAGTGGCACAAAAACAAGAAACAAGTAGTAGTAGAATTTACACAAAATTATATCATATAATTTGCCCGCAAATAAATATTGCCAGTAATTTAATTTTTATAAGCCTAAGAAATTAGGTTCATTTAAGTTCTGAAAAATAAATATTTTTTTTATTTCAAAACTCACTCAAAACAGAATAATGAATGACTGCACTTCTAACATCAATACTGTTAAGTATAATGAAGAAAACATATTCAAGCAAGTTCAAAATTTAGAGCAATGCGTAGCCATGTATGTGTCCTGCTTTTTTCCTTCCTAAAAACCGAGTTTCTTACAGACCCCTGTAGGACTAAACTATGTGATATAGGTACTTCATGTTGGATGGATTAATTTTTATTTCGTATATAATACGATTTCTATGCATATTATTATTGTAATAAAAATTGAAAATAACTTTTTGACAGACCTTGAAGGAGTAGTTATTACAGGAGAAACACGTGATATGTTTACTAGGGTATTCACTAATATACGAGGGTGAGTAAAATTTGTAAGTCAAACGGGTCTGGTTTATCTACAAATTTTTGCGGGGTCTTAAACATAGAAGCGGCTGATATCCCGCTCGCGGCTCTCTGGGGTCTGTGTATTACAAACACAAGTATTAAAAAGAAGTACACGCCTTTATGAAGCAGCGGGCATAATCCAGTTTTTAATCCAGGGACGGGTGAATCGGACTGACATTTTATGGTGTTTACAGACTCAGTTCGGTATCAATTTTTATCAAGAATCCGTGTATATTTGCATCAAGGGCAGGAGCTCGTTGAGAACGAGAGCCAAGATTATCGCCTAAAGACAAACGTGACGGCCGAGGCCAATATTGAGGCAGTCCAAAATCTCATTGAGGAAACTCAGCGCATAACTCTCTTTTGAGGCATAACTGTTGAGGGACTGCTCCACCGTATCGTAACAGAAGATTTGGGATTTCGCAAAGCGTCAGCGAATGAGTTTCACGTCTGTTATAAATGGATTTCAAGTGACATCGATTGGAATTTTAGTAACGATTTTCAATCGATTCTAGCAAGAGAGTAGGGTCTTTTAATCGTACCTTCTTCTGTTATGAAACTTAGGAAGTATTGACTGAAAGCAAAGGAGTGAGAGGTCCCCACTGAAGTAAAAGACCTGAATGTCGGCCGAAAAGTAATGGTTATATGCTTTTTGATCGGCAAAGGTACTTTTAATGTATTTTTTCTCCCTGGTCAACGCACAATTAATGCAAAATTGTAACGGGTTGCCCCTTAGTTGTCATTTCAAGGGGAAAGGAAGCCAATCAACCAACCAGATGTGCTAATTTATTTCAAGATAACGCCAGACCTCATGGGGCTATAGCCACAAGGCAAAAGAATTAGAATGGAAAATACTTGAAACATTCACTTTATACACCGCAACTGCCACCTTTTGACTTTAATTTTTTAGACCCCTCAAAGATCCACCTGGATACTCAGATTTGAGATAACAAAGAAGCTGTGAAAACTTCTCCAAGGACTAAAAGAACGACCATCAAAATGATTACATAATAAAAAGGCTTTCAATTAGATGAAAAAAAATATATATAGGGTGGGAGGCTATATTAAAAAAAGTATATACGGTATTCATAATTTTACATACACAAAGTTAGAATATTTTAAAATCCTTTGTATTTTACACTTGAAAAACCTTTGTCATAAAAATATAGAAACCAACCTACCTACAAACCAGTGGAGGATTTAATTACTTGATAAAGTTAGAATATTTTAAAATCCGTTGATATTTTACACTTGAAAACCTTTGTCATAAAAATATAGAAACCAACCTACCTACAAACCAGTGGAGGATTTAATTTACCTTAAACAAGATGGAATAGTTTTTATTACCACAGATAAATGTTTACTATACTAATCATTAAAGTAATAAAAATCAATAAGAACAAAGTTCCTACCTAGTGTGATACCAGGTACGCGGGTACCCCAAAGGCGCGTGGGTGATATAGTTCTGATCTCCCCAGATAACATGTTTAAAGCCTGATTATTAATATATTAAAAATATGAACATTATTTTCCTACAGACCCGCGAAGGACTATAATATGTAATACGAAGTAAATGAAGGACACTGGATTACAAATTATTTCCACAGTTGTTTATGATAAGTATCATTAATGTAATAAAAAAACTTCAGCTAGACCTGTGTATGATTAACTTTTGTACTCCGAAGTACTTCAAGTTGGATAAACTACTTTCTTATTATTCGTGACTCTAGGAGGTCAAATATTTTAACATTTTGGGACACGAGTTATTGTAATATCCATATATAATCAAAATAATTAGACTCTTACTTGGCAAAGAACCTTTTAATTTTTATGATTTTCACACTAATTTATTTACCTAACTGCCATTGCCACCCAATCAGTATAACTGTAGTAATATTCATGCTCCGTAAAAAAGCTTCTTAATCTCAATTACGTTCTCATTACTGAACGCGTACCGTCATTAATACTTCTAATTACTGATCATATATTCCAAAATAATAATTAATAATTTATTTTCATACGGAAGGTGTAACCTATAATAATTATATTTCCCCTGATATTATGTTATACAGGTTGTGCTGATTGTCCCGATACTTAACTTTTGAACGGCTAAGAATTTTTAAATTTCCATTTGTTATATGTTTTTGTAAATATGTAAGCTTAATCTTAATTGATTTGTACACAAATACTGTTCCAATATATTATTCAATGGAAGAGTTTAATATTACGAAGTCATTGCCAAATATCTGGTTTAACTATATTAATTATTGTATTAAAACTTATTGCTGTGGAGCCACGTAAATCACACATTTTCTTTGAAAGTTTGAAGTTAAAGCAAGACTTAACTTTAATTTGCTTGATTATTGTTCGGTTGCAGTTACGATTATTTAGCACAGATAAACAATTTGAAATAGATAAATTTTAAGAACATGTGAGTGTTATACGCAATATTTAAATTAAGTTGTTAATTGCAAATTCATTTAGTACGTATTTGACTTTATTAATTGTTAAGTATTGTATATTATTTGTTATGCATAATTTATTATATGTTAAATTCCAGGATACTCGCGTTGTTAGTAAACATTTAAATAAATTACTAAACAGTTTGTTTGTAAATTAAATATAATTTCACAATATTTTCAGATTATCCAACGAGAAACCAATCGCTATCGTTGTTACGCAACTTAATTAGACTCCAACTTTACTATTGCATTAATTAAATTAAATTACATATAAATTATGTGTATAATTATATACATGTTGAATAAATCTATACCGTTATTTCAAGAATTGTTGAGTTCTAAAGTAAGGAATAAATGTTTTAACAAAAAATCTGTTTTACCGGATTCATTATTATCTCAAATTTAATTTAAATAAAACTATACTGTTGCGAAATTGATGGAAATTCTAAAATTATTTAACAAAATAACATAACTATGTTTCAAGGAAAATTTAAAAAACTTTGCAGAGGTATAAGTGTCACTTATAGATCGTCTGTATTATTTTGATTCCTGTAAAATATAGATATATATCTTATTTAGATATAAAAGGTTACTATAGATAGTCAAATCATAATAACATACATTTACAGGTATGTAACAATTTACAATTTTGCATACTTACGAAATTTTCTTTCGTGGCTTTTACTAGTGTTTATATCGTGTATGCTATGTGTATTAGCAAGAATTCACATGCCTTATTACATAAAACCCATGTATTAACGCGTAAAGTGAACTGTTTTTACAGACATTTAAGGAATTTAACTGTGACAGCTGAAAATAAATCGTGGAAAACAATAAGAAACCCCATTTTTACAGAGGATCAAGATGGTTCAGAGATATGAAGTGATAATTAATAGAATATTACGTAACGAAACGATGTCTGGACTGGAGAGCGTCACAGTTTCGTCTGGCGGAGCGTCGCGGCGCGAACTGACGACTGCTGTGGCCAGCACCCCCACAACACCATACCACCTCCCAGGAGGCGGAGACAACCCTCTACCCTTCCCTCCCTCGACCCCTGCAATACCCTCTTTTAAACTTATACGCTTTTCAAGTTTCTCCGATGAGGTAATATTTTTCATTTCTATCGCGCCTGCCCTTTCCTCTTTGAATATCCTATTTTTTAAATTAAGGATTAACCAAGAATTTGCAATTTAAGAGCATCAAAACATTTTTTGAAGATAGATTAAACCAGTCTCAATCTCAGCAAGATTGTGAGAAGTAGTTTTAACGCAAAAGTAATAGGATCCAAATCATCCATCGTCCATAACATGAGTTTAATAAATTTAAACAGTACAACTTTAACTATTTAAAGTACCCTGTATGTGGGGCAACGGCAAAAGTAACCACGGTTCAGGCTTATTAAATATTTTATACATAGACATAGCCACGGCCTTCAAATTTTCAAGTTGTAATGTACATGATAAAATGGCTAAAGTAATCACGGTTCAGGCTTATTAAATATTTTTTACATAGACATAGCCACAGCCTCCAAATTTCCAGGTTGTAATGTACATGATAAAATGGCTAAAGTAATCACGGTTCAGGCTTATTAAATATTGTTACATAGACATAGCCACAGCCTTCAAATTTCCAGGTTGTAATGTACATGATAAAATGGCTAAAGTAATCACGGTTCAGGCTTATTAAATATTTTTACATAGACATAGCCACAGCCTTCAAATTTCCAGGTTGTAATGTACATGATAAAATGGCTAAAGTAATCACGGTTCAGGCTTATTAAATATTGTTACATAGACATAGCCACAGCCTTCAAATTTCCAGGTTGTAATGTACATGATAAAATGGCTAAAGTAATCACGGTTCAGGCTTATTAAATATTGTTACATAGACATAGCCACAGCCTTCAAATTTCCAGGTTGTAATGTACATGATAAAATGGCTAAAGTAATCACGGTTCAGGCTTATTAAATATTTTTACATAGACATGGCAACCGCCTCCAAACTTCCATGCCGTAATGTACATGAGTAAATGTCTTCCGACTAAGAAACTCCTAGTAATGAGAATAAGAGAATAAGAAGAGAATAAGAAACTCCTAGAATGATACACTGGTTTTGTTCTTTGCACGGCATATTTTTCAGATATTAAAAAAAAATATGTGCTAAATGCTAAGTAATAAGTGTTTTATATCTATTTTTTGTTATAAACCAGAGAAAAATGTTAAATAATTAAAATATGCACTTAATGAAGCATTGTTTTTTATTTTTTATTTGTACATAAGTTGAAAAATGTGTATTGTAATTTTTTGTTTTCTAAGTTTTACTCCATGTAACTTTCACATGACTTGAGACAGTAAGATACTGTAAATGTATAAAATATACACAGTTTTGTAGTGAACAAAAAGATTATAACATATACACACTTGAAGAATCTTGGAGCATTTTAAAAAGGTTTAATTTATTATCACTGATAAAAGAATAAAACGTTTTCCAATATACTGTAAATCTTGTTATTGGGCAAGGTCTTTCGGAATCAATGATTCCATCATCAGCACTTCACAAATTAACAAATGTTTAAATTTTTCTAAATAATAGATATCATAATAACATATGGTAGAATATTTAGGTATATGATCAGCCAGTATAAGATTTATACAGAAACAGAATTACATTTTAATTTTCTTATAAATTGAGATGAGAGAAGAAATTTCGAATAGGTCCGTCTCCATTATTGAAGTTTTTACTTCATTTACTAAATTTATTAATTTTTTATGGTGAAGTTTAGTGAAAACCCGAGTCATCAAAAAATATTGATGATGGACGCTCGGATGGTAGAACTTTTAAACGTAAATAGGTAATTACGTCAATGTATTTGTGACTGGAAATGTTTAGTAAAAGTGTGTTAGGATTTGTGATTCAGCAGAATAAGGAGGAGAGTAGGTGCAGTGCGAAGTCCAAAGTACTGATTTGAACTCAGATCCAAAGTCTGACGCATTAGACCGTGCGGACCGGCTGTTTCAGACCGGTTTGAGTATTGTGTACTACACGTCTTGGACTCGGGTATTCATTAATTATTGACATTCTACTGCCCAGTTTATATACTTTATTTACTGTGTGTTATTATTTTGTTAACTGTTCTTCTTAAATCACTGTCAGCAAGGTCCGAGTTATATTATATACAGCATTATCAATGAACGTAAAAGATAAATATAAAAATCTATACAGGGAACTTTATCACACTGCTAAATGGTTTCATTGTTGTTGCAGAATTGTATTTATTCATTATTCTCTGTCTTGCTATATTATACCGGGTGTTTATAAATGAATATCGGTGAATGTGGTGTTTTACATGGAACTTAAAATTATAATACATACATTAAATCAAAGAGCAGCTCAGTTTTTTTTGTTCTCACCTGTGCGCATGCGGACGCAATGTTTCCTCCGGCATCCGTTAGAAAGCAAAAATGGTGACTCGTGAACCGAAGGCTTTTTGTGTTCTCCAGTTTGCAACAACCGAATCTGTAGTAACTGTGCAACTCGCGTTCCGTATAGAATTCGGTTGTGCTCCTCCAATTGATAATAACATCGGTATATGGTAACATCAGTTTGAAGATACTGGCTTCCTTTGCAAAGTGTTGACTACGGGATGACCAACGGTTAGTAAAGATAGTGTTGGGCGAGTGAGAGATACTTTCACGCGTAGCCCACAGAAATCAGTTCGGAAGGCTGGTCGTGAATTAGCAATGTCAGTGGCGAATGTTTGGAAAGCTTTACGGAAGCGCTTACAACTACGTCATTATTGTTTGCAGTTGTTACAGGCTCTAAAACCTACAGACTGTGGTTTACGTGTTAATTTTTTTGCACGACAATAAAGATTTTCTTGATCATGTCGTTTTCAGTGATAAATCGAAATTTCACTTAAGTAGAGATGTAAACACTCATAATGTGCGTATCTGGGGCTCAGAAACCCCTCATGTGATTGTTTTGTGTGCCATATCGAGACGAAAGGCCTTTCTTTTTTGAAGAAGGAACTGTCACTGGTATTTTTATCTTGATGACTAATTCCTCAATTGGAAGAAGATGAACCACAGAACTTCATTTGACAGGAAGATGGTGCATCGACCCACTGGCATAGCTCAGTACGCAATGAGTTGAACGTCATTGTACCCGACCACTGAATTTGGCCGCAAAGGGCCTATGAGAGAGATTGTTTCGCATGGCTTCCAGATTCATAAAGAATTGTGTGCAAGCAGCAGTTGCAACAATCACTCTAGACACACTGATCAAAGTTTGGGAAGACCTGGTCTATCGACTTGTTGTGTGGCGTGTGTTGAATGTTGCTCACATTAAAAACTTGTACTATCGACTTGTTGTGTGGCGTGTGTTGAATGTTGCTCACATTAAAAACTTGTACTATCGACTTGTTGTGTGGCGTGTGTTGAATGTTGCTCACATTAAAAACTTGTACTATCGACTTGTTGTGTGGCGTGTGTTGAATGTTGCTCACATTAAAAACTTGTACTATCGACTTGTTGTGTGGCGTGTGTTGAATGTTGCTCACATTAAAAACTTGTACTATCGACTTGTTGTGTGGCGTGTGTTGAATGTTGCTCACATTAAAAACTTGTAAGCTTGTAGATATAACTATTTGAGTTGCCCTTTAATGTCATGCATTAATTATAATTTTAAGTTTTATATAATAAATTCAACAAAACGTAAAAACTCCGATATTCATTTATAAACACACGGTACCTATTCTAGTCATTACAATTAGAGATAACACTTACTTA
This sequence comes from Homalodisca vitripennis, assembly GCF_021130785.1. Classification (NCBI taxonomy): domain Eukaryota; kingdom Metazoa; phylum Arthropoda; class Insecta; order Hemiptera; family Cicadellidae; genus Homalodisca; species Homalodisca vitripennis. The sequence continues at coordinate 14,634,656 of NC_060215.1, read as the reverse complement.
ATGATGTTAATTAATAATTAAAAAAAACTCTTTTTCGAAAAATAAATGCAATGTAAAGCATGTTTCTGTGTAGAAGAAGCGTAGAGTAGCACTCAACACATTCATGTGATGCGTACACCCAAAGATTGGCCTTGCATTATTTATAACTGGTTACTAATTCAAGCACCCGGTCCCTGACAATGTCGTAAATTTATTTATATGCTGAATTATTTACAGGTTGTTCGAATCGTTAATTTTCCCTCCATTTTCTCAGCTCTTTAAAATGTTTAGTCAATAATATATTGAAGTGTGACGTTGACGTTGGTTTAAAAATAATGTGAATATAGTTCAATCGAGGGTATTAAATATCCTGAAAATGTGTTTAGAGGTAATTGTGTTCACGCAAGTACACAGATAAAACAGTACTACGGTGTATATATTACCTCATTTTTTTAAGCAAAAACTTCAACTACCTTACTCCTTGCTCTCTATCCTTCCTTTTATTCCTTTTCCTCGCCCTTCGATCTCATCCTTTACCTCTTGCGTCTTCTCTTTTTACCCCTCACTCTTCATCCCATTCCTAGTGCCTCGATCTCACCCTTTGCTCTAGCTCCTTACTTCTCGTTTTCATCCCTCATTACTTACCCCTCCATCTTACCTTTCCTCGATCTCATCTCTTAATCTCACTCCTCACTCCTACCTCTCGCCTTTATCTCCTTGCTCTCACTGCTCTCACACGCCTATTGCTCCTTAATGTCATACCTTGCTCCTCGCTCCCACTCCTTCCTTCCTCCTCAGACTCGTCACTGTCACTCACCTACTCAGTCAGCTTACTCAGAGTATTTCCCTTTAGTATCGCACTCATGTTTAAAAAAAAACCAGCAATCGTCTCTAACATACAAATAAGCTTTTTATGAAAGGTAACTGGTTGACAAATGCAAGAACTTTCAAGTATATAATTCCGATTAACTAATCATATACAAAACTGTGATAATGAACTATAAAATAAAGTACAACCAAACTGTAACTCATCTGAAGTGTTAACACTGACACTTTAGAGGAACCTCCAACGGAGATCATTTTAGATACGTATTCTAGCAGTGACTTATTCAGGAACAGTTTGGCAGAACAGGAAATAAGTTTTAAACTATTATAAGGTGAACTAGAAAACTCAAACAAAAATAGTGGCTCAGGATTACATCTTCGTTTACTCCCAAGCGGAGACAGTGATGTGGTGTTCAAGAATGCTAGGAGTGTAGCGACAGAACTGGCCAGAGAGAACACCGCTGTGTAGTCTGCACTAACGACCTCTCAAAGTGTAGTCTACGTGACATGACACCTGCAGCGTATTAGCGGGAAAAGTAAACTGGTTGGTGACAACTCTACACAACATGAATGATCTCTCTTATAGCCACATTGCAATAAGGAAATCCGCAGTTAATTCAAAAATGGCCCAGACCTTCAATAACAACAAACTCCAGTGGCTTGGTTTAAAAAATTATCCAGGCAGTGTTTTGAAAACATGGTAAAGTTAAATGCTCTGTGATCTCATACTAAAGTCCATGAATGAATTCGAAACAGATGACGTTCTGAACAAGACCATGAATGAACGACCTCAGCAGAGCTTCGCGTCAGCAACAGCACCTACGGACACTCCAGATCTCCGTTCCCTTGCAGCCATCCCTCTTTACCGAACTCCACCGGTGTTGTTGGAGAGGAATCCAGGAAATTTATCCAATAAGAATCTTGTGCAGACTGATCCACCTCGGAGGACCCACCAACTGGCCGCAGGGAACAATCTGTCAGCCTGAGCGAGTCGCCTGTCAGCGGGGAAGAGCGGTTCTTGTAGTCGAATTTCGAGAAGGTGTGGTCAAATAAGCGCCGGTCGATTGTGAGAGTCTGAATCGGCGCGAGCACATTCCTATTCCTATGACTGAATGGTTTTTAAACATTCGTATGTATAGATGTAAGACACGTTGTTCATCGTCCATTTATTGAGGTTGTGGCGTGATTGTTTTCGTAGATGATGTTGCGAGAAAGTACAGAGTTAATGCTGTGTATTTTAATATTCAACATCCAAGAGAGACAATTTGTTGTAGCTTATTAAGACTAATTCCTGGGATTCTGAAGCAACTAGAAGTAATAATTCGCTTAAAGTGCATTGGGATTTTATTGTGAATGACCTCGAGTAATGAGTAAAATGAGCGATTCTCGACTACATGGCTGCATTTGAGGAGAAACCAGGTCTAACAAAAACTTGCAGTGGACGAGCCGACTTGGCATCCTCTTACACCGGATCCTGTCCAGCCGGCTAATGATGTTAATGTCATCCAACTAATTAAGAAAAAAACATCATGATATCTGGATAAGGTTTCAACAAACTATTAAAAACCTGCTCTAAAAATAGTGTCATACCTTATCACAGATTCTTTTGTTTAAATTTTGTTATTGACGTTGAAAGGTTTGAAAGGATAACAGGATTTCAGACATTTGCCATCGTTATAGGTTATAAAAGGTATAACATAACGTTTCGAGGATTGAAATCTATCTTCGTCAGGTGGGGGAGATATTAATACATACAAAATAACGAACGGAAATAAGTAAAGAAAGGAAAGAAAAGAGGTCAAACATATCCAAAAGCTGTTTGGAGTCCGGTCCATATACTGTATCCTACTGTAGCCTGTGCTAGTGTGATGTGTGATTGGTATACTCGTACTTGTGATTTGTGCTCAGGACTTGGATCCTGTGCAGTGACAACGCCTGGGCTGGATTCCAAGCAACTTTTGGGTATATTTGAACCCTTTTCTTTCCTTTCTGTATTAATCCTCCCTTTCCTGACGAAGAGGATAGATTCCAATCCTCGAAATGTTGTTTTACACCTTTTATAACCAATACAGATGGCAAATGACCAAAGTCCTGTCCTTTATCACACATTTTACCACAGGTAAATACAGATCTAGACTGTTAAGCTATCTGGATAAGCATGAGAAGCCTAAAAATCTCCAAAACCTTTAACCGTGTCAACCACTCAGAACTGCTTGAAGTTTTGCCTGACACTCCGAGACGGAGCTGTGAGCTGGCTGAACTCTTATCTCTCTCAACGAGAAGAATGTGTGGAGACCATGAAATAACGTCAGATTGGCTGCTAATTTCCTATTCAGTACCTCAGAGGTCATTGGACTATTGTGCATAATTTGCATATAAAAAACTTGCCTAAGCTTACCCATTGCAAAATCACAATGTATGCAGATGATATTGCCCTAGTATGTTCTGGAAAGTCATTGGCTGGTAATGATCTTAGCAGTAATCTAACATTGTCTCACATCCAACACACAAGGGTTGCAGTAATCTAACATTGTCTCACATCAAACACACAAGGGCTGCAGAAATCTAACATTGTCTCACATCCAACACACAAGGGTTGCAGTAATCTAACATTGTCTCACATCAAACACACAAGGGTTGCCCCAGAGACAGCTAAGCCAACAAACTTGTAATGAAAGTATTTCGATTTCTGGGAAAATCACTTTCCTAGGTAAAGTGGAACAGATCATGCTTTATACAATCTTGATTAATCATTATCTATAATTAAAATATTGCAATAATTTAGCCCGCAGTCTGTATAAATTCTGAGGAACTTTGTAGCATCGGTTTCCCCTAAACCAAAGAGATCAATGGAAAAATTGGTTTTGGTTCAATTGGATGTTCAAATCAACGTGAAGTACTGATTGCATACCTTCTAATTATGGTCATGTTTAGCTTAATAAAAGAGTTAACTTCTAAATCTGGAATGGTCTCAGCTTAAAACAGTTGTATCGTCAGCATATTTTAACATAAATTAACTTTTAGTGGTCTAGAACAATAATAATAGTTTAAATCTGAGGTGCCCAAAGTCCTTAAACCTGTGTCTCAATTACAGATACTTTTTGACGGGACAAAGAGTAAAAACCAAAACAATACATTACGATATGTTAGAATTCATTTAAAAATTTGATATCAAAATTTAATTGTTATTATTTATTGAGGTTTTAATTATTTTATGTAATAACGCATAAAAATAAATTGCTTTTGAGACAAAATTGAAGGAATCATTGCTACAGAAATTTCAATTATTATAACCTGTGAATTGCTTTTATTGAAGTAAATCTAAATAACAAATTGTGTTTTTATCGCAAGAGAGGGATGGGTATGTAATCTCTTTAATAGTTTGTTAATATAACGACACAAATTTCTTTTTATATGGAAAATTTATTTATAAATTTAGATTTTCTGGTGGGTGAAAACAACACTCGCACAGGGTATGAGATGACAAACTGGTATAAATGTTCGAATTCCAGTACCTTCTTGCAGTACTAGATGCTGCTGCACCTATCTTTGCTGTCTATTTTTGATGCTGCACCAAAATTCAAACAAAGACAGACTAGATCAGATTTAAAATATGAGTCTGTAGAGATTTCAATGAGCTTTTCAACTTTCTCTATAGGGTCGGAAGGTTTGATACTTGTCAGGGAGCTTATTGATTAGTCGCAATTTATCAATGTGCCGCAACACACCTGTTGTGGCATGTGTTCAGATGTCTGTCAATGTTGCTCCTGCCTGTGGTTTCCTTAATTGGTTTCCTCAGAAATATAGAGGGTAGGCATAGCAAGGAATGCCCTCTGAAAGATTCTCCACACGATTCGCTATAGTTCAACTTCCCAATAACTTTGATAGGCATTGTAGGACTTGCTCCATTTTATTTTTCGCAAAACCTCATCAAAATCCCCAATCCATTCAGGCAAGAAGTGAATGGATTAGTCCATGAAGGGTGTCTTGAGTAGTCCACTATGAGTATCGAAGAAACTTTTGGGATTAGGCTACTAAAAGTATATGCTATGCAAACACAACCAGCCATACAGTGCATAATTCTGATGAAAGGCAATTTTGACTGATTTGATGTCAACTACATCTTCGTGAAATACTGCTTTTAAATAGGAATACTTAATACTGCAGATATCTACAAGATCGACATAAGTTTTTATTCCTGTCGGTCCACAAATATAGTATTCATAAAGATACGAGTTGTTTAAAAAATTGTAAGGTTCAAAAACTGTGTGGAGTATATTTTCTTGTTTGTAATTTTATAGCGGAGGATTAAACATAAATTATTTGAAAATCGTATGGTTTCACAGACATACAAGACATTCAAAAACTCTACTTTCCCCATATTTAACCAATTTTTGTCCAAATTAAGATGATCTTTTTGAGGCTTGCTTCCCATCACACATTTTGTAAACAAAATTTTCATTGTTGCTTTGTCCAACCAATCCCAATGAAGTCTAACGTATAATTATCAAATTTTAAAATAAAATGTTAATGGAATTAAATTTAAATATTGCTGCACATAATTGAGGAGTTGGGAGCAAAAACGACCTGAGTCTGAAAAGTGAGTTTTGAGAAAACGGGCTTTGAAAAGTTAGAACATGATTTTTTATTTTTATTATATTTTTTTATAGTGCTGTACATTGTAATATTCTGTAACATTATATTCTTCTAGTTAAAGAATATATCAGTTGCTAAGTGATATCATTTTTTATACCAAAAGTTATTAAACATAATAGTAGCTAGTGTCCACGTGTCGTTTTTGCATAAAAGTATAGGTTGGGAAAAATTACAAGGATACTGTTTGAAATAATGGCACTAAAACACTGCAGTCTTAAGAATATTATTATTATTAATAATTCAAATTGGTATAAAAATACAAATAAAGCATTTGTTAGAAATTAACTTAATTAAGGATTAATGAAAAAATTAGTTCAAAATTGAACTGATCATATTTTAATGTTTTTTTTTAAACTTTGAAAAGTGAACAATGTTTTAAGGAAACTCATAGGCGAGTATGTTTTCATAGTCCGACTCCTCTTCAATGTCACTTTCTTCGTTTTTCTGCGACCACATTGTCATCTACTTTGGGCTTTTCAATGACATCATTGAACCAACACTGTTCTTCTGCACTTCTGCACTTAAAAAGCAGAACAGACTTGTTAAGTCTTTCTCTTTTGCTGGTTTTAACTGTTTTCTTGGCATACCAGGAATATCTTCAGGGATAAAAAGGTTCAGGTTGGCCCCCTTTACAAGGAAGTTTGAATGGGATGAATGAACCGAGGTAGCTGGAGGAGGCTGAGATGGTCCCTGATGGGTTATACTGGAGCCTGCAGTATTGCTGGATTTTGAAAGAAGTTTTTTTTTGAAACTATATTCTTGTATTCTAAGAAGTAGTCAAGTAACGAAGCACTCCAGTTTTTTTCAAATGTTGATATCCATGAACCAGCTCAGACTTACTGGAAATTATTTTGTCATACTCTTTAGTTGTGGGCCATTCTCGCGCAGTTTTTCTTAAAACGTTTTGAATAGGCCCCAAAGTTGCGGGTCACACTGGCAGTAAGAGTTGGCCTCTTACAGGAAATAACTGGCTAACTTTAATTTTGAACTTCACAGCCAGAAATGAACAAAACATAAGCATTTTATGATTTTTATTTTGACCTCCAGCATTGTCTGACATCAAAATGATTTCTTTGAAGTTTTTATTCTCTTTTAGTCTGTTGTCCCTATGTAGTGGTACAAAAAAGAAACTACAGTGTCTGGATCTTTAGTACACTCAGTCTCTAGGTAGGTATACATAGTGCTAGAGTTATTGTTATGGCAGTGAATATTAAACACGTAATACCACAGCTGTCTTTTATAAAATACAGAATTTACTGTCAATTTTGGCAGTGCAAATTTTGACCGTAGTCAAACTCCAACAATAGACTGTGAGTGTCATTAGATTTTGCTTTTTCTACAATTTTATTTTTTAAATCTTTGTAAGCAGCAACCTTTTTTTTCATGTAATTGCAACATAGTCTTTGTGTTCATTGTCACTAGGATTTTCTTTTAACTTAAAGTTGAGCTTTTCACACATGTCACAAGTATCTGACCTAGGTTTTCTAAATGAGTAGGGTGAGTTCTTTTTGAAGTATTGAAAGTAAGTGTTGTATTTCATCTTGGAGAGAGGTGTGCTTGTTTTTTCTTGAAAATACTTTTTGAACAAGTGGAAAAGCGCTGTAACAGTGAGTGAGGAATTATCAAAATAAAAGTCGCTTGCTTTTTTTGCAGCGTAGTGTGAAGGGGTATTGGGTAATGAGGCCCAATGCTCTTCTACAAAATTCCACACAGAGTCATCTATTTTGGTACGCCTGTTTGTTATGAGTACCTCTTTTTTCTTTAAAATCTAGGCTCCCTTTCTTTAGAGTATCCTGAACAGTACGTATTCTTCTAGAAGATATTTGAAATAGTTTAAGCAAAAACTCTCGACATGTTGCATGTCTTTACGTTAAGTTCTGGTACATTTATGTTGTACTCCCACAATGCTTCAACAGGTCTTGTTGCATTAGTACTCTTCCGAGTCAAATGTCCTTATTCAACATACATCCTGATAAATACAAGTTTTGGTTTGCTTTGTCACCCAATGCATAAAAATTTTTCAAATATCTTATTTTGTTGGCCTCTCAAAACTCGATCACAACATTTCTTTGGGCAACATGTTTTGTTACGACAGAAAAACTGTTTTACCCTTAACTTTAACATTTCCCCTTATTGTATTTTTAAACAAATGATTTACCTTCAGCTCGCCTCTTTTTTATTTACATTTCTTTTCCACGTACTGCTATCACGTTCCTTTCGTCTCCCTCTCTTACGCGAAGGTCCAGGATCACTATGTTCTGAAAGTTCACTTGAGTCATTAGACATTTCAGCATCAGACTTTTCTTCATCAGACATTTTCATTGTCAGTTTCCATGGATGAGAACTGTAAAGACACTTAATTATTCACTAATAAAAGAAAGACACTTATTAACTACGCCAATAAAACGATGGACGCATAACCAAACAATCTTCACAATAACACAGCAGACAGCAAAGTGTTAGTGTTTACGTCCAACAGGTGATCAACAAGTCAAACACTGCTGCAAAAAAAATCCACGGTTCAGCCAATTTCAAAGATATTGGAATGAAACAAACACCAAAATGTTAGGAATTAAAAGGCCGCGTATTTAAGATGTTTTTTTACGCAAAAACGACCCGATGCTGCTCAGGTCGTTTTTTTGCACCCAGCTCCTCAATTTATAAGTATTTAATTACATAATACATTGCTTCTTTAATTAATATTCCTTTTAAAAAGGAATTATTCTAAAAAGTTAAATTTTTTATACCAAAACTAATTTCTTCCATGAATTAAACTATAGCCCAGTTATACGAGTATATTAAAGATATTTTAAGATATGTTTCTTATAATTGTCACAAATTGTGCAGGTAGACACGATGTTATAATATATAGAATTAAAGTAGGTTTAGTTCGATTTGCTTAGAACAATCATAAGCCATCATCGTAGGTTTCTGCAAAAAACGTTTTGCAGTTTTTAAGTTAACATTTTTAACGCATATATATGTGTATATTATATTTATGTATTTGGGTATGAAAACGTTTTCTATGAAAACGAAATACCTCACCAGTTATAAATAATATGAACGGATTTAAAAAAGTTTTAAATCTATAAAAACTTACACCGAATGACAATCAGCTATGTATCCTTCAATACTCAAGTCCTGTCAACTTAACGTAAAATAAAGTGGTTTACTGCTGATATAGTAATTATTGTTTAAATTGTGTAAAACACAAGATCTTTCGTAACGTATTAAAACACATTTTGAATACGTAGTAGCATTAAAGATAAAACTTACGTAAAAAATATAGTTTCTTAAAAGCCTTCAAGTAAAGTAGCCCAAACCCGAAACACCTGACTAAGATTGAACCTTGGGTCAGTAAATTATTGCTACTGCAAAGTGTAATTGAGGATTCCCCTCACAGTCGGCATCAGGAATTGAGTTACAGAGCTCTCCGCGCGGCCGGGCGCTTCTTTGTTTTGGGAATCAGGGAAGCGTTCCATCTTTATGTCGTTACATTCCACTGATCTCTTTATATTGTACTAATCAACACAAACACACAACACGAAAGTCGATATTTTACTGTTTCCTAGTTTGGATATAAATGTTTCTTCAAACTATGTTACGGCAATGTTTTAATTGAACTCAAGAGTTTTTATTCTAATATTTTGTACTCTTTTGGAATTTATTATTTGCAAAGTTGTTCCGCAACATTTTAATTTGGTTAACAGAAGTAAATAAATAAATAAAATGTCCTATATTTCAAGCATATCTCAGAGTAAAAATTATTTACTTAGTAACATAAGTCAACCGTATATACTCGGTGTAAATTAAGTCCTGATACGCCTGGATATATTCCAAATGGGTTAAGATATCAATGTAGTACAACCTTCACCACACCTTTTAAAATACTTTTTTGGACGTTTTGCAGGGTAAAAATATATCACCCTCCTTTTCAAAGGAGGGTAAAAGGGGGTAACTTTAAATTTTCAAGTTGCAACCCCTATCTTGTGACATTTCATTTCAAAGGTAAATTCAAAAGAAGCACAATGACATGAACAAAATATCTCTACGAAGGTCCTACCAAAAGTTATGGGCAAACAACCTCATGCCATTGTGTTTCCATTGAATAAACCTATAAAATGACATGTCAAAAGACAAGGGTTGTAATCTGAAATTTTAAAGTTACTCCCCTTTTTGAAAAGGGGGTGAAATTTCTTACCTTCCAAAACATCCAAAAGAGTAATTTAATAAGTATGGTAAAGATTGTTCATTAATATCCCAATCCGTTTGGAATATATCCAGACGTATCAGGACTCAATTTAAACCCTGTATAGTAAAACTTAAATAATAAAATGCACATGTATACATATTTTTACAGAATATACACGAATTATTGAAAAAGATAAAAAGACATTGCTAAGTGGGGGTTTCCTGTTAAATTAGAGAGTAAGGTATGAAGACATTTCCTCACCTGATTTTTGGTACCCCCCCCCCCCCCCCAAATGTAGCAACGGCAAACTGATTGACCAGCAACCAGCTGCGGCTTAGCAGATTCTGGCAGTATGACTCGGTACCTGTACAGACCTCACATCCTCCCTAAAGCCATTTGGGAAACATAAGTGATGTGTCCGAGGATGTTAGGTTCCTGTCAAAGACCACACCTAATTTCTTGAAAATATCACTCAATCAAATTTTTTGTCACCAAATTAATGTGCACAAGACATCTACTATCTCCACATCATACATACCCTTGACAAAACTTGGCCATTTGGAATCGTGCTCATAAGGAAAGTGGAATTGACAGTCATCAGACTACAAAATGCAGTATTTAGTGACAGGAGGAGTGAATCTAAAGTAAAAGTAACAAATTCTTCCTCACGGAGCAAAGTAACGACACACATGTTACCACTGGGGAATACAGATCTGGTCCGCTTGACCCTTTTGGTATTATTTATGAGGGTACTATTGTACATATGATACTTAGGTCATGCAAAAACAAATACATCCCTTATTCCTCAGTAATATTTACAACTCCTTCCTCCTACACACCTGTAGCTACAGGGAAAGACAGATCTAGACTGTACAGAATACAGTATGTAGTACAGGATGGGAGACCCTGAGGTGGAAGTAACATATTCTCTCTCACGGAGCAGAGTAACGACACACCTGTTGCTACAAGGAAAGACAGATCTACACTGTACAGAATACAGTATGTAGTACAGGATGGGAGACCCTGAGGTGGAAGTAACATATTCTCCCTCTCGGAGCAGAGTAACGACACACCTTTTGCTACAAGGAGAGACAGATCTATACTGTACAGAATACAGTATGTAGTACAGGATGGGAGACCCTGAGGTGGAAGTAACATATTCTCTCTCACGGAGCAGAGTAACGACACACCTTTTGCTACAGGGAAAGACAGATCTAGACTGTACAGAATACAGTATGTAGTACAGGATGGGAGACCCTGAGGTGGAAGTAACATATTCTCCCTCTCGGAGCAGAGTAACGACACACCTTTTGCTACAAGGAGAGACAGATCTATACTGTACAGAATACAGTATGTAGTACAGGATGGGAGACCCTGAGGTGGAAGTAACATATTCTCTCTCACGGAGCAGAGTAACGACACACCTTTTGCTACAAGGAGAGACAGACCTATACTGTACAGAATACAGTATGTAGTACAGGATGGGAGACCCTGAGGTGGAAGTAACATATTCTCTCTCACGGAGCAGAGTAACGACACACCTTTTGCTACAAGGAGAGACAGATCTAGACTGTACAGAATACAGTATGTAGTACATGAGGGGAGACCCTGAGGTGGAAGTAACATATTCTCTCTTTCGGAGCAGAGTAACGACACACCTTTTGCTACAAGGAGAGACAGACCTATACTGTACAGAATACAGTATGTAGTACAGGATGGGAGACCCTGAGGTGGAAGTAACATATTCTCTCTCACGGAGCAGAGTAACGACACACCTTTTGCTACAAGGAGAGACAGACCTATACTGTACAGAATACAGTATGTAGTACAGGATGGGAGACCCTGAGGTGGAAGTAACATATTCTCTCTCACGGAGCAGAGTAACGACACACCTTTTGTTACAAGGAGAGACAGATCTAGACTGTACAGAATACAGTATGTAGTACATGAGGGGAGACCCTGAGGTGGAAGTAACATATTCTCTCTTTCGGAGCAGAGTAACGACACACCTTTTGCTACAGGGAAAGACAGATCTAGACTGTACAGAATACAGTATGTAGTACATGAGGGGAGACCCTGAGGTGGAAGTAACATATTCTCTCTCTCGGAGCAGAGTAACGACACACCTTTTGCTACAAGGAGAGACAGATCTAGACTGTACAGAATACAGTATGTAGTACATGAGGGGAGACCCTGAGGTGGAAGTAACATATTCTCTCTTTCGGAGCAGAGTAACGACACACCTTTTTGCTACAAGGAGAGACAGACCTATACTGTACAGAATACAGTATGTAGTACAGGATGGGAGACCCTGAGGTGGAAGTAACATATTCTCTCTTTCGGAGCAGAGTAACGACACACCTTTTGCTACAGGGAAAGACAGATCTAGACTGTACAGAATACAGTATGTAGTACATGAGGGGAGACCCTGAGGTGGAAGTAACATATTCTCTCTTTCGGAGCAGAGTAACGACACACCTTTTGCTACAGGGAAAGACAAATCTAGACTGTACAGAATACAGTATGTAGTACATGAGGGGAGACCCTGAGGTGGAAGTAACATATTCTCTCTCTCGGAGCAGAGTAACGACACACCTTTTGCTACAAGGAGAGACAGATCTAGACTGTACAGAATACAGTATGTAGTACATGAGGGGAGACCCTGAGGTGGAAGTAACATATTCTCCCTCTCGGAGCAGAGTAACGACACACCTTTTGCTACAAGGAGAGACAGATCTAGACTGTACAGAATACAGTATGTAGTACATGAGGGGAGACCCTGAGGTGGAAGTAACATATTCTCTCTCTCGGAGCAGAGTAACGACACACCTGTTGCCACGGGGAAATACAAATCTGGTCCGCTTGACCCTTTTGGTATTATTTATGGGCGTACTATTGTACATATGTTACTTAGGTCATGTAAAAACAAATACATCCCTTATTCCTCAGTAATACGAGTTATAAATCATCTTTGATTTACGTACGGATACATGATGGTTTTTAGATTACTCTAACATGACTACATAATTGAATAGCTTTTTTTTATTTATTTTTTTTGTATATTAAATCTGGTACGATACCTTTTTCTTCTTCGTGAAGCATCAAATTGAATAATGTTGAAAGTTTCTACACCATTTGCTCTCTTGTAATTCATTTCTGTAAATATGCCAATTAATTGACTTGTATTATACACGGAGAAATATATTGCAAAATGTATGTTTTACTGTTTTTGAATGAATTTCCTACTATAAAAATATTCTACACAAGTTTCGTCTATCTAATTAATTGCATCTAATTTTTAGCAACATCTCAAATGATATTTCTTAGGCGTTAGGTAAAAGTGAATTCTTTTTCAAATGAAGCCCTAATCATTTGCTTTCTAATTAAAAGTTTGCACACAGGTTATGACAAATAAGAGGAAACATTATTGTCAGTTGAGAGGCATCACCTGTTTGTTGCTCTTTATTTGAGCGAGCAAATGCGTTGACGAATTTTGTGGAATATAGCATAATATGAATTTTAATAAATATTGTAAAATAGTTTATATCTTGTACATTTGTTATTGTTATACTGTTTTATTTTTGTATTTGATTATAACACTGTTAAAAATGCACCATTTTTGTGTATTAAAGCACATATAAAAATGTTTTCCCTCTTTCGTCAGAACCTATGTGCAAAGTTACCTTTACTGTTTCTAAAGATAATATTTTTTTATAGAACATGTGACATGGCGGCTAACGGCTAAACGGCACATTTCTCGACCTATGTTTATATGACTTTTTGTTTGAAATCATGAGTACTTACAGGCACAGAGTTTGCGACACTCTTTTCTGAACATTCTGTATATATATATACAGAAATATATATAACAAATATATATATATATATATATATATATATATATATATATATATATATATATATATGTATATATATATAACAAATTAGACTTCTTAGTTTAAATTTCCTTTAATATTTCGGCTTTGCCGTTTTCAAAAAGGTATAATAAAAGGTATAATAAAAAGTATAAAACAAAAATAACACAGCAACAAAAATTTACACAAGTAAATAAATAAACATTTGCATAAATAAATAAATAAACAGGAATTTTTGAACATGTGATTAACACCAAAGAGAAATATCATGAACAGAGAAAGAATTTAGAAAAATAATTTAGAAAAAAATTATAATAACAAAAACAATTGATCATTTCATCTTTTATTCAGACCAAAGGGTACTTTTGATTTTAATATTAACTGATGTGCCTGTTCTAAATTTTCTAAGTAAATTTTGTTTCCATCTTCTGGTACTTTGCAAATACCTTTCAATGAATAACATTGTTCAAAATTTTGTTTGTGGCCTAATGCGTGTTGTGAAACCAATTTTTCATCCTGTTTTTTAGACGAACAACGATGATTATTCATTCTTATGTGCAATGGATTGGTTGTCAATCCAACATAATCCATTGCACAATTTTTACATGTTAATTGATAAATTACATTTTTGCTTTTGCAATTAATTTCTCCTCTAATAGGGTAAATTTTCTTTGTTTTACTACTGGTAAAAAAAATTTTACGATTTTATAATTTTGCAAGTATTACATCGTTTGTCTTTACAGGGTTGACACTTAAAACTTTTCTTCTTTTCTGAATTTTTGAATGTCAGTAGGTGGCAATTTGGGCCGTACCAGAAGATTTTTCAGGTTAGTATTTCTACGAAACACTAGCCTGGGTGGTTTTGAAAATAAGTTTTTTAGTAATTGGTGAATTTTCAAGAATTTTGTGTGTGCCGTTCTTAGAATATTGTTTGTTTTATATAAACCAGGAAAATATTTTGTTATAAATTTTACATCATATATATATATAAGGTACACTGAGGGCTGTGACCAAAATTTAGATTAAAATAAAAAAAATATTCTAACCGAAAAGCGAGTACCACCTTAAACTTTTGACTGAGTAAACGTGTGCTTTCATTCCGTTCATTACAATAGACTAAATATCAGCCATAGTCCGGAGTTTGATAACCGACCTCAGTCATACTGACTAATTCTAGAGGAAACTTTGCTCATCACTTGAGGCTTAACGTTTAGATTTACTGCCTTTATTTCCGGGGCATAACATCGTTTCCGTTCCGCCTAATAGCGCACGTTGTGGATTTATGAGTGAACTTAAACTGCTTTCATAAATGCTTCCTTAAATCTACCCTATTGTACACCGGCACCTAATTCCCGCATAGATCAGCTTCTACTTTTCTTTTGTCATCTTTTGTTACTCATCAGTCAGAGCTAACATTCTTTATCACTCGTAATTATTCTTCACTATCGATCGTAATAATGCTGCTTCTGTAAAGTATGTATTGTAATTTAAATGAAGAAATATATTAATGCGAAACATTAAAAAAAGTGTATTCCTCTTTTTAGATCTAACAACTATTAAGCATTCGAATAAGTTGGTAATTAGTATGTATTCTGTTGTGGTCGTGTTTCGTTAGATAAATAACCTGACATAACATACTGGACACAATGAAAGCATTGTTTAGCCCATTGTTGTAGCCGTAGTGTAACGTTATTTAAAATATACTAAATCAAATACTTTTATCGAAATTCAAAGAAAATACGGGAACGTTTAATGTGGTTTTAATGAATATTTTCTAATACGTATAACAAAACCGTAAAATAACTTTTGAGAATTGATATCTGGTCTCTTCGTCAGGTGGATATTCGAGCACATATATCGAGCACG
This sequence comes from Homalodisca vitripennis, assembly GCF_021130785.1. NCBI lineage: Eukaryota > Metazoa > Arthropoda > Insecta > Hemiptera > Cicadellidae > Homalodisca > Homalodisca vitripennis. The sequence goes on along the minus strand of NC_060215.1, from coordinate 14,619,263 downwards.
ATTCGGTTGGACACCTCTTTATGTTTCGTGAACCAGGGAAACTTCGACAACCCAATTGGCGATATTTAACCGTCTGTCTTTAATACACTTTTATTTATTGCTTTTCCCAAGAAAGGCAAATTAAAATTCATTATTTTGAATTATTTTATTATGTTTTGATGAAGGTGCTGTACCGTGTTTAGCGAAATTCGATTACAATTTCCTTAGTGTAGAATAGAATTAAATACTTTATTGTCCATTGTCTTATTACAATGTTTCGAACATAGTCATAACGTATAAAAATACTATTCTTAAAATACTATTAACACAACTATTAAAATTATGGGAGACTATGAACAAAAACTAACAAATTCTAATAAGTTATAAAACTCACCATTCATATAAGAAAGGATCCCAATATGGATTTAAGAGACGATTGCCAGGGTAGTTCTTTATGCAATCACGTAAGGAGTCACGGGTACTCAAAATTGCATTTTTATATTTTAAGGGAAACCCCTTTAGTAAAACACATTACTAAATTTCGATGATAAGAAGTAATTAAAAAAATAACAAAATAAATTCACACCAACTTTTTTTGAATTTAGTATCTATGGTAAGGAGCATATTTTCTTATATTACTGCTTTCCATAAAACATGCCATAACCTATTTTCTTCTCTCAACTGTTGGTAAACTTGCATTTTTACATTTTAAAGGGATTTGGTGAGGCAAATACCTAAAAAGTAAGTATTTGTATAATGTTTGTTTTTTTTACGATTATTTCTGAACATTTTGGTAAAACATGACTAAATTTTGATAATAAGAAGTAATTTTAGAAAATAACAAATTGAATGCACACTAACTTTTCTTGAATTTAGGAACTGTGGTAAGGAGCATATTTTCTTATAGTACTGCTTTCCATAAAACATTCCATAGTCAATGCTACCAAAAGTGAAACCAGGAGAAACCTTCTCCTTAACATGATGGAGAGAACAAAACCCCATTTTTAAGGATCTTAGTGCACCTGATCTACTAAAGAAATGTCTGCATGGTAAATTACAGCACCTGAATGAGTCTGTGAACCAAATAATCTAGAATCGCCTCCCAAACAGCGTGTTTACAAGTGTACGTACTCTTCACTTTGGAGTATATGATGCCATACACTCTTTTAACAAAGGAAATATAGGTGTATAGTTTTACAAAAGCTCGGCATAGTTGTGGGGCAGAAAGCCATGAAAAACTTTAATATATATATATATATATATATATATATATATATATATATATATATATATATATATCGGCTACAAAAAGCTCAGCACATGGTTTCTGATGTTGCCAAGAAAACTCGACAAGTCCATGTAAGTGCTAAGAGGAAGCTGGAAGATGAGTGGGAAGACCTAGAGGACCTTGATAATCCCAGTTATGGAGCAGGATGTCACTAAACTACAAATTACCAAGTAAGATTATTTTACCTATGTAAAAAACGTCGGGAACTATTGCTTGGATTGTCTTAAAAATACATTTTTTCATTCCATCAATACACACATTTTAAGCGTGAGACATGGTAAAAAACGTAAAAGTACTAAAAAAGGTAAAAACACTCTTTTTGTTTTTTAACATAGGTTTAAAAAATATTAAAAATAAAACAATTTGAAGTGTTTCGCGCCCTAAGTAGTATAAGCGGTACATATCATAAGGTCCAAAAATTTTATCATGATTAAATCAGTGGTTCTTGAGGAAAAAGTACATAAAGTATAGCAAAGTAACATTGGAAGGATAAATCTTACCGAACACTCTAAAATCTGTATGAATGTAATAATTACTATGCCCCTATAGCACATATGGTTTTATTTGCCATTTACACTTAACTTACTATATTTAAGTGTAAGTATTATTATAATATACACACCTTTACTATCGCAATTCATAAATGAATAAAATTAAATAAAGACAGCTAACTATATTATGTATTTAGGTTTAAGGTGTAAAACTTTAGGATGAAAATTTAAAATATAATATACAAATATTTTAAGAAGTTGCCATTAATACTTTTTTTAATCTACAAGAAACGATCATGTTTAATAGTTTTAGTACTAGAATATAACTATTATAATCATCCATTTACTCTGTTTTAACATACTGGTTCATATCGTGTTTGTAAAATGTAATCTCGTGTATTATGGAAATAAAAAAGTTCGTTCATAAAATTCATTCAAAATGCAATAATCATGTTATGAACATTATTTTAAAATCAAACGTTTACATTTTGTTTTTATTATGAAAAATTCTTTTTGTTTTAATGTTCGTTTTTGACTATGGAAGGTTTAGTTTTGAATGGATCAATGTTTTACTAGATAATTCTTCCTTGCTCTAATCCAAACTTTCCCTTATTAAGATTACCGTCGGTTTTACTCTTTCAATGCCATAACCAACATAAGGATTACACTTACGCCACATGTCCTAATCTCCAATATTAATGCAGTTTCTAATCTGTACATGGTTTTCAATGCAAACAAATTTTCACAGGGGATATTTTATAAAAATGAAAGTGACACTACAGTGACCATCTTCAAGCACATGGCACATTGTATCAGATAAATACTTTACAGTGTTACGTTTATGTGCCTGGCAATGCATTAACCTCTCCCATTGTTTTAAGCTGTGCATATATATTTTGTGCTGAATTGCGGACGTGCATGTCTCCTGGTAACAGCTTGCAGCACGTATGCTCGTTAAGTTGAGTGAACGTGCATCACAAAAGCCGGAGGAGTAAATACCAGACATACTTATTTTGTGTAGGATAGCTCTCGACAGTCGTGATGTGTAGTTCTGACACAATTAACTCAATTCTCTGATTTGTTTTGAAAGTTGAAATGAATAGTAGTTAGTAATAGTTCAACGTGTAAACCATTTCTTTGCAATATATCTTTTTGTAATAGACAACTGGCCAGTTTGAGAGATATCAGAGGTTTGGGTCTACTATTACAGAGAAGTGTTCGGTAATCTTTACTAGCAAGTAAATCAATGACTTTATCACCCACGATTGAACAAGTGCTTGGGGTGGTTCCGGATCGCTTTATAGTTTAATCAGAAAGGGATAAAATTCAACATCTGATCTAATGGCATCGTGTATTCAACATTGTAAAAAGGCCGATTTTTTTATCATAACCTCGAGGAGAACGGCCTCTATTAAATTTTACACAATTCTAGAAAGAACATCTCTTCGGTAATTTGTTTCACTTTCTATATAAGAAACATATTGACTTTAATACTTCGTAACCTTTTTTCGTGTTAACAGATTTAACTCGCCGTTGTTATGACCTTCAGAGTTTTTGTATTGGGGAGCCACTGAATGATGTATTTCAATACACTTTCTGAAGCGGGTACTAAAGTATTTAACATTTTATAAATATTTCATATATATATATATATAATTCTAACGTACGGGAAATTTTGGAAAAGCATTGTTGCTAATGGCAGTAAATCAATGTGGACAGAACATTGGCCAAGACTAGCTAAGAATGAACTTTAGGCCCTTTAAGCTATGAACTTCCACATCAACAGCAGTACACTCCTGAGTTGTGTCGTAACGTGGGCTGACTAATATATACTAGCAGTTACCCGCAGCTTCGCACGCAAATTCCTGTCGAAAAGCGGGAATTCTTAACGCTCTTGAGATGTCAAAGTATAAAAATATTTAAAAAATTCCGTCATTATAGGTTTTTCAGGACATTTGAAGGAACAGGCATAATCCTTCCATCGTCAAAAATAAACTTCAAACAAAGAATTGATTCTCGGTACGGACCCGGAACCAGTAAACAAATAAAAGACCTTGAGAGCTTGTATCTTACGTTAACTAAACACACTAATCGTTTAACTTTTTTGCATACATACGAGAAGGTTGAAAACCTTATGCCTATAGGGTTAACTCTAAAAACTCCTTTTTATAGTAGGAAAGCCAGTCACATTTTGTACGTATTATAACCTGTATTCTGTAGTTCAGTTTTAATGATTAGTGTTTTGTATAGTTTTTTATTAAGTGCGTGTTTCAGAGTTAGTGTTGACACACAACATAGTAGTTGTGATTCCTGACTTAAGCGTGTCACAACGCTTGGGCATGATTTGTTTATTTTAACCTAGTTTGTAATTATTATGTATAACGTTAGTTACTCGCGCCTAATATGCATCTTCTGTACATTGGATTTTAATAAAATTGTTAATTTATTGTCTTTTACAGAATAAATGAATCGGTTTCGATGATGTGACTAATTTCAAACCACACTATATCTATGAAACTATTTCTTTGCTTTCATAAAGATTTTGATTGCAGAAGTATCTAATTTATCATTAATTGCCTTGTTTATGTGAAGCGATGGTTTCGTCATCCGCAAACATAACTACATTACATAACACAATATACTTGGGGCGATCCCTTATGTGTAATAAGATAATATAAGGCCTGTCGTAAATAAGATGTTTTGAAAGTTTGATTCGTGTTGGCAGTGGACTGCTCCTAATAATAGTATGCACATTCTAACCAATGGTTAAAATAAAAACAAATTTTCAAACGTTTTGAATCGTTTGTTGTAAAATGTAAACACATCTAGCTCATGTCTTGTTTCGTAAAATGATTGACGTGGAGTAGTATATTATTATGTTTAGAATTCCAATAAAAACAAGTTCAATTAATTATTGTTAATTGAGTTCTTTGAATTGCCTTTTCTTTTTAAGCTGAAATCTGTTAGGTCGATTGTCAGTTGAAATTCCAATTAAATAACAAGGCATAAAACACATCTCAACTGTTCTTCATAATCTTGTATCTCAAAGTTGTATTGGTGGCGTATGAATGTATGTATTGTCAACGTACTCGACGTTCTATCTCCGTTCCGTAAGGTAGATCCTGAACCATTAAAAACATGTTCCTCTCAGACTATAGGAGTCCAGATGGACGAGCAACATTGCATAATCAACAAAATAAAATATTTTGCTGATACCATACAGAATACAGATTACTCCATAACCTCTGCTATTCTACTTAGAGGTATTGAAATGAATAAAATCGTACATGGTACCACTTGAGTTGATACACTTGCAAAATAGAAATTACTTATATATAATTTTAGTAGCTCCAAGAAAACCAATAACTCGAGCTAGAATTGGCTTTTGATATCAGCCTTTCAAATTAAAATGCTATTTTTGTAGACAATTACCTAACGGAGATTTCTCATTTACAACATTACGTTCCTGAAAGTCTATTAAAACTAGATGCATTTTAAACGTTATACACAACAACTACAACAACAACAACACACAACACACACACACACACACACACACCACACACACACACACACACACACACACACACACACACACACACACACACACACACACACACAATATGCGTTTTCACATAGACACAATACAATTTATATTACAATTGAAATTTATAGCTCAAATTTCTTCAGCTACCTACTCGAAAAACAACGTTTTCAATGGTACTTGACTTTTGAAATAGTAGTACAACGTATGAAAGCATTATTTACGATTGTTTGAGCAAGATTAGAAAGTGTTCCTTGTTTCCGAACGCTTTGACACTAATGTCTTCTGTCTGGAGTACAAGTTGCAGCAGCACCTTTTCGAAAAACGTCCCTCGAGGTAATGCATATAACCTTTCATTATAACCAAGGATATCACGTAACAGAAAAACTTCTGGTAGTCCTCCTCCGTAGACTAATGGATATAGTCTCGGCTCTCTAACTGAGAGATCACGGGTTCAAATCCCGGGGAGGGTCCATCAGGAATAAACATGAATAACCAGTGTTCAATGAAGCCGTCATAGCTTAAAGCTGAGGCTTAAAAAAGAGGGAAAAAACTTCTGGTAGAGGGTCTGGTTCCACATGTCTATGAGATATATATCATATATTACAGACTTGCTTACATAAATATACCTAATGTATACAAAGTTGGGGTTTTATGGACTATTAACAGAATCTGGTTAATTTCTAATGAGAAATAGGAATATAGCACTTTTGATCTTTACGGATACTGAAATGGATTCGAACGGGAAAAAGGAGTTCCATTTATAAACATAACACTCTTTAAAACCTAGAATTCTACTCAACATGAAACGCAAACGCGCGTTTGATGCTAAGGAATTAGAATGTTAGCTTGTGTTTGGGCAAAAAAGGCCTTTTTTGTTAAGTTCTATTATATTTTAACGGGTAAAAATGCAAACCCACCACGGCCTGCGTTGTTCGTCTTATGTCCTATATCGCCAAACGGTCGAAAAGAAAAAAAAACTCAGTTTAGTCAAAGACAATTGGCCAATGGCACAACGGAACGCAACGAACGTTGAACTGAACTGAGTTATGACTTATGAGTCGACTGCAGTAGATTTAAGGTTGGAAATAAGGACTAAATGACAGAATTTGAGCTGTGTCATATATTTATAGGATAATAATGGAAGTGAAATTTATTTTTGGCGAGGTTAGGTATTTATAATTATAGTTATGGGTCAGAAATGAAAGAAGAAACAGAGAGAATACCTTTAAGAACTATACTCTCAAATTTTCTAAACCATATAGATACACTTGAAAACCAACGAACACCTGATAATACATATGAATCTGAGTTCCAGGTAATTAAAAATTTATGTTTATAATATATAACAAATTATATATTTCTCATAATGTTGATGGTTAGAAATTAATGTATGAAAGTGGGTACATGTATCTTTATTTGTTTTGTTGTTACAAACATAACCTACAAACAGTATGTTTTCACATTAGCATAGTATTTATAAATAAATAAAGTCTAACGTTTATAATTTTAAGTTAGTGTTTATGCATATATATTTACATGAATAGTTGATGTCTAGTTACATTTAGACTCATCTTTTGGTCTGATTAATCCATGGTCCTACTTGTATAAAATCAGGCCATGCATGGTATTAAGCTTATAAACAGTGTAGGGCATTGGAACTAGCCTACCTTTAACAGGCAAGCTATAAGATGAATGTTGTGTCTTCCAAATTTATTTCTGAAAAATAATAACATTCCATATTTGCAGTCTTGTGTTTAGTTCGGCTAAATTTGGCCCAAAAGGCACACTTCAAATGTTTGAAAAGGCTTAGCCCTACAATATATACACGGAAAGTGTAGATTATCGATTTAACAAGGTTATACTTGTACACTCATGTGCTAGGTGCCATTTAAAGTATAGATTAACATTGATAGAAAAACATCAACATCAATGACAGCAAAACATTGATGTTTAATGTATCTAAATATACAAGCCGAGAGATTCTATGTGGTCTCCTAAATGCGCAAGAGGGGAACTGCAGCTGGCAAGGATGGGGAGTGGCAGCATAGGGGAGCCGGCTCTCAGCTTAAGCTTGTGACTTCCCCCTCCACTCCACATGACCTGTATGTAGGCTACTGTGCATTGCCGTGCAGAGGACCACATGGAAACTTTCGGCCTGTACACGTTTTGAAAAGCAAATTTTAATGTTTTTTTTTAATTATATTTGGAAAAAGTAGTAAGTATTACTAGTAAAAAGTAATAAAGTATATGTATTTAATTCAAAATTGTCTTAAGTAATTTAAATGTTTATTATAAACACATTTTTTTAGACAATGTAACACAGTAATAAGTATTATGGTTTTTAATCTATAAAAAACATGTCCCACTTCACATGATTTCCTGATTTTGTTTTTAGTTTACGGTACTTAAAAGCGTTAAAGATAGCAATACTAAATAAAATAGTGAGAAAAGACCAGTTAAAACAAATTTTCAGTGTAGGGAATATCTTGATATTCGTAACTTAGACCTGAGATTAAAAAAAAATATTGAAAAATATATGATAATAACAGTAATTAATGTTATTTATTTTATAAAGCTTTTTAAATACTTACCTAACCTAACTATGTGACTGCCACACCTACCCCAGGGCCAGACTGGTTTAGTCAAAGGTCTACCACCCTGCATGAGAACATAAAAGTATTAAAAATGTTATTGTGATGATGAAAATAACAAATAATTACTTAACCTAACTACTTGGCTGTCACGCCTACCTGGGGACCTACTGCCATACCCAGGGGTGTACTGCCCTACCTGAGGCCGTACTTTCCTATCCCATACCCTACCCATGAGCAAACATCTTACCTAAGGGCCTACCACAAAAAACTGAACATATAATGGCAGGAGGTGAAATAAGAATAAGCTGAATAACCATAATATTAAATTAATGTGCTAAGAGGAACTCTGTCCAAACAGACAGTCACTAAAGTAATGTTAAAAATAGCTTATACATAAAAATAGTTAATAGCCTAGTAAATAGTACACAATAATATGTTACTTACAAAATTGATGAAGAGGAGGATAAAGCTTTGTTAAAAAAAATATGAAACCCGTTTTAACAAGGAATACCCCTGCTTGAACTGCTACTCAAGTAAGGTATCCAAGAAATTGTTTTTGGAGATGCAGTACAAGGAATAGTTGAATGCACATCCCTCCAAACCCTCTCTGTAGTGGGAGCACTAGTCTCAGGATTGAAGTGAAGGGTATGGTTATCTTGGGATGCATGAATCCCTCCTGTAACAGTCATAGGTCTTCTAGCAGTTACTGAGAATCGTAGTCACAGAAAGAATTCATTCCTTGATCAAACCCAGCAAAGTCTCAGAATCCCTTTTCTCCACAGTAAGAAGAAATATCTTCTTAGATATAGGTTCAATCCCCTCAAACACCCTAGTTACTCAGTAGCAAATGTCGGAAGAAAGAATACTAAAATGTTGCAAACGAACATGAGTCTCTACTAATGAAATGGTCCGGTAATTATCAGTATTGATATGTACAAACTAAGATGTACAGAGCAAAATTTATGAAGAAAAAACATCAGATCCTAGACATACCGTTGAAGACCTAATATGGTAACCTATAAAAAAAATCTCTTAATTAATTGTTTGTATAATAAAACAAACTGACTGTTAACCTCTGAAAAACAAAATTATATATCCTTGTATGCTCCCCTGCCCAAAAAAACCATTTCTCCTACAGTCCCCAAAATTGTAGGGATATTATTATAAGCATTAAAAACTTCTCTCCTACAGTACAAAAGTCCCTCATAGTGCACACCACATAGTAATGCACTTCCATTGGCCAAAACCCTGATTCTCCCTGTCTCCTAGCTTTTTGGAGTAATTGAGATATGTCTACTATTCGAATAAAATTGTAATTTATTTATGTGTCTGAATTATTGTTCATCGTGCTAAAATTTTTGTTAAAAAGAAAATTATATGTTGTTAAGTTAATTTTAAGTATTTTTCAAAAGTGGCCCTTTTAAATAAAAAAATATGTTTTGTTATTTTGGCATTGAAACAAAATTATAAAAATCGATAGCGACTTGCGAATGTTTAAATTAGGTCAAATGTAAAGTCGGAAACTCAACATAAACCAAAAATGATACATCTATTATTATACAAAAATTATTGTTCTTCTCTCATGTACTTGAAGATTGTACAATGAGAGTGTTTCTACATAAAACATTATGGTTTTTTGAGTTGGTATTCAGCTCAAGCATTCAGGCCATCTAGAATTTTGATATTTTACTAGTAAGTACTAGTTGTTGTAAAGGTGTGCTTCTTGTTCACAGCTGTACCCGTTAAACTAATAGTTTTACGACATTTTGTAAAAATGTTACTACTTACCGATACTTAATTATTTTGAGTTGTTTTTCAACCTATACACTTTTGAGGAATTTTCATTTTGTAAAATTGAACTAGTCGAGTGGGCTGATTGTAATACGTCCGGTCATTAGATGGGAGACAAAAAACTTTCAATTTCATCAGTGAACTATCAAACTTTTAGAGGCTTTGATCACGATTGCAACTGGCTCAGCAGTAGAATTTGACTTGGTGATGTTACCGTTGATCATCTACAAATATCTTGAATTTTTATTCACGTTTCTTTATCTTCAGAAACACATTGTGAGTAACATATCTCAATATGAGTAACATTGTGAGTGGCAAGTGAATTGTATGCAATTGCCTGTTTAAGCACTACCATGAGCACTACATTTAACATGTTCTGTAGGTTGTTTAACACATTTAAATCTAACCTAACCTAACATCACAATAAACAACAACTTCATTGAAAGTTGTGTGTCACAACTGAACTCTTTTATAAAAGTTAATATGTCATAACAGCTTATCAATTAAACAACCTTGTGTTAAAATCAAATAAAAAATTAGAATCTAAGGTTATAAATTAAAGTTAAAATACATGGTTAACATTTTTAAGTTAAAACGAAAATTAAAATTTAATGGTTGTCTCATTAAAAGTCAAATTAAAAAAAAAACTCTCTAACATGATAAAATGGATTTACTAAAAGCCATTAATACATAATATTCTTTAATCTAACATAATTTGTGTGATGAACAATTGGTGGCAGCCTATTAAATAACTTAATGCTCATAACATTGTGGGAAGACATAGTTTAATAGCCTATGGTGAGGCACACAAATTAAATGACTAGACCTGGTGAAGTGGTTATGTACATCAGTAGCAAGGAAGTGGTTATGTACATCAGTAGCAAGGAAGTGGTTATGTACATCAGTAGCAAGGAAGTGGTTATGTACATCAGTAGCAAGGAAGTGGTTATGTACATCAGTAGCAAGGAAGTGGTTATGTACATCAGTAGCAAGGAAGTGGTTATGTACATCAGTAGCAAGGAAGTGGTTATGTACATCAGTAGCAAGGAAGTGGTTATCCAAGTTATTTCCAACATGACATAGACACAAATATGTACAAGTTGATCACAGTTAGGATTTTATTATCTGACAAATAATAGTCTGCAATGGTCAATAGGCCTAGAGAAGGTTAGGGTTCTTAGTGCTTTCTTTTGTATCAGTACGACATTTTATATACCAATGCCATTCCCCCAGTACAAAATACCATATAGCAAGACAGAGTGAAATAGTTCGGTTTTGACACCAGAAAGAAAGCATAATAGCATTGTTTTAAAAAGTTTGAGGCTACAATTTCTCTTAATCTTTTAATCAGGTATATTACTTTTGCCAGTTTATTACTAACATGTTCTGTATGTGTATTCCACGATAGTTTTGGGTGAATATATTTCCTTACCTTATGTTATTAGAAAGCTTATTTAAATTTTAAACCAAATAGAACCAAAACTACGTAATTGAGAAGAATATTAATATATTTTAAACATTAAAAAGGAATTGAAAACAGCAATTGTGAGAATTGAATTGTAACGGTGTATGTATCATACCCGTGTACTCACTCACCTTATATGTACTTAGAGGAAGGACAACTGTGTAAGACTAGGGTTCTTGAACATGGATGAAGTTCCACTAACTACAATGATGTTATTAGAGACGGTGACGTGTGTTACATTAGAATGCATGCATGTATCATACCCGTGTACTCACTCACCTTATGATGTACTAGAGGAAGGACAACTGTGTAAGACTAGGGTTTCTTGAACGTGGATGAAGTTTCCACTAACTACAATGATGTTATTAGAGACGGTGACGTGTGTTACATTTGAATGCATGCATGTATCATACCCGTGTACTCACTCACCTTATATGTACTTAGAGGAAGGACAACTGTGTAAGACTAGGGTTCTTGAACGTGGATGAAGTTCCACTAACTACAATGATGTTATTAGAGACGGTGACGTGTGTTACATTAGAATGCATGCATGTATCATACCCGTGTACTCACTCACCTTACATGTACTTAGAGGAAGGACAACTGTGTAAGACTAGGGTTCTTGAACGTGGATGAAGTTCCACTAACTACAATGATGTTATTAGAGACGGTGACGTGTGTTACATTAGAATGCATGCATGTATCATACCGTGTACTCACTCACCTTATATGTACTTAGAGGAAGGACAACTGTGTAAGACTAGGGTTCTTGAACATGGATGAAGTTCCACTAACTACAATGATGTTATTAAGAGACGGTGACGTGTGTTACATTAGAATGCATGCATGTATCATACCCGTGTACTCACTCACCTTATATGTACTTAGAGGAAGGACAACTGTGTAAGACTAGGGTTCTTGAACGTGGATGAAATTCCACTAACTACAATGATGTTATTAGAGACGGTGACGTGTGTTACATTAGAATGCATGCATGTATCATACCCGTGTACTCACTCACCTTATATGTACTTAGAGGAAGGACAACTGTGTAAGACTAGGGTTCTTGAACGTGGATGAAGTTCCACTAACTACAATGATGTTATTAGAGACGGTGACGTGTGTTACATTAGAATGCATGCATGTATCATACCGTGTACTCACTCACCTTATATGTACTTAGAGGAAGGACAACTGTGTAAGACTAGGGTTCTTGAACATGGATGAAGTTCCACTAACTACAATGATTGTTATTAGAGACGGTGACGTGTGTTACATTAGAATGCATGCATGTATCATACCCGTGTACTCACTCACCTTATATGTACTTAGAGGAAGGACAACTGTGTAAGACTAGGGTTCTTGAACGTGGATGAAATTCCACTAACTACAATGATGTTATTAGAGACGGTGACGTGTGTTACATTAGAATGCATGCATGTATCATACCCGTGTACTCACTCACCTTATATGTACTTAGAGGAAGGACAACTGTGTAAGACTAGGGTTCTTGAACGTGGATGAAGTTCCACTAACTACAATGATGTTATTAGAGACGGTGACGTGTGTTACATTAGAATGCATGCATGTATCATACCCGTGTACTCACTCACCTTATATGTACTTAGAGGAAGGACAAACTGTGTAAGACTAGGGTTCTTGAACATGGATGAAGTTCCACTAACTACAATGATGTTATTAGAGACGGTGACGTGTGTGTTACATTAGAATGCATGCATGTATCATACCACGTGTACTCACTCACCTTATATGTACTTAGAGGAAGGACAACTGTGTAAGACTAGGGTTCTTGAACGTGGATGAAGTTTCCACTAACTACAATGATGTTATTAGAGACGGTGACGTGTGTTACATTAGAATGCATGCATGTATCATACCCGTGTACTCACTCACCTTATATGTACTTAGAGGAAGGACAATGTGTAAGACTAGGGTTCTTGAACATGGATGAAGTTCCACTAACTACAATGATGTTATTAGAGACGGTGACGTGTGTTACGTTAGAATGCATGCATGTATCATACCCGTGTACTCACTCACCTTATATGTACTTAGAGGAAGGACAACTGTGTAAGACTAGGGTTCTTGAACGTGGATGAAGTTCCACTAACTACAATGATGTTATTAGAGACGGTGACGTGTGTTACATTAGAATGCCTGCATGTACACTCACAGTACATATACCAAGAATAAAGACAGCTGTATAAGTGCAATGATCCTTGTACATAAACTCCACCACTAAGACTAAATTTGACATTAGGGTGCCTGTATATACACTCATCATATATACAGGGTGTTTGAAAAGTATGGGTATGGCTTAATATTTTAAAAACCATAGGTGATAACATCTATAAATTTTGCACAGTGTCATATGGCTATGTAAACTATTTTTCCTTGCTATTACCATGACATGCCAACCATGGGGGGACGGCCCACAGAGGAAAACATGGAAATCTTAAATTGAAGCATGGGTCGAGTGATACCTCATTTGAAAGAGCTCACTTAGTAGAGTTGAATGCCGCAAACCGCATCTCAAAAGGTTTATCCAATCAGAAATGGCGGCTTGTTTTAGGTACACATTGTGGCGTACATTATGCGCTGCCATTTCTGATTGGATCGTCGTATTCTGATGCGGTAGGCGGCGTTTCACTCTACTAACCAATGTGTTTTCACTGACTTTTTTTAATTAGCAAATTATGTCATAAATTTATAACACATTAAATAAAACACAATAAATACCAATGTTTTTTAGTTTTACACTGTTACTGTATATACACTCAGAAGGACAACTTTATAAGAGCAGAATTCCACTAAGGTGATATTAGTAGAAATGATTTGCATAACATTAGAGTACGCCCTTTTTTTAAATAAACCAAATTTCTCTGGTAAACGATTCATTCAGTCCTTCCTTTATTTATTTATATTTTATTTAAATAAAACATAACAATGCAACAGAGCATCAAGGAACCCTACATAACAGAACAAAAAGATTACTAAATAACCCAACAAAGTAATTTTATCACCTGTGTTACTGTGTCACATTATAAAGTTTTACATGAATAACCTCAGTTTGTTTATACTAATTTGTTTATTCTGCAATTTTCTTATTGCCATCGTGGTTACCCATAAGACCGAGTCTTATTTGTTATGTTTAATTTTAAACTTTTGGCCCCAAAATTAATACACCTCTGTGACCAATAGGAACCTACCTAACAAGTTTTAAAAGTCTTGAACTTTTCTATAAAAAATTATCTCAGGGATGGACAGGCAACGAGATAATTTTAAAAAGGGCCTTAGACAGCTAAACATTTTTAAGAGCGGACAAAAGAATTTTGTAAGTATAAACTGTTTTTAGCTCAAAGTCTTTTTTTAGATCACTTTATATCAATTATAAAATCCTAAAAACTACTCTTACCCTTCCTGAAGGCAGTTCGACCTGACCCTTAGTGGGCCAAACCCTGTAGAACTATAAATATCAAATAAGTAAGTAACTAATCACTGAGAGTGGCTCTGCCTCAAATTTTAATGTTGCAATGAATAAATTGTATCCACATCGTTCATCACTTTGTTCGGAATTTGGATGTCTCAGAGTCTTAGATATTGGTTGCTTTGGGAAATCCATACCATGGCTCTCTTGAGGCAGGTAGGCTTACATGAGTTTTCTAAGTGGAACAGGATAACATCAAAGCTATGGATGTTTTGTTGTGTCCAAAGATCGTCTGTCCATACATCACAAGTCGTTGCCCCAAAGACAAAATTGCGTAATGCTGTAAATTTAAAATTATATTTCTTTCAGGCATTGACTTTATCATGTAATGACTTTATGAATAGAAATTACATGCAAACATATTATTGATGATTAGGCTTACATATGCTGCTCATGAAAAAAGTTTACAGTATGGCATAATGTTGTTTTTACCTTTCTGAAAAATATTTATATTTTAGAAATATGCCATTTTGTGTTTGGAGCGACAAGTTATGGGAGTTGGCTTTAAACAAATGGTAGATAATTGTGAACTAACATTAAAAAAATTTGAATATTTTACTCAAAAATGTAGTTTTAGATGATTCTGAACTGTTACTCAACCAACTTCAAACTTGGTTCAAACTCTTAAATAAACTTTTTAACACCACAGGGTAAGGAAATATGATAAAACTAGATGTTGCAAACGTGAATTGATTATACAGCAAGCAATGAAGTGTTCAAACTCACCTAACCTAACAACTTGGCTGCCAGACCTACCTGGGGTCAACAGGCCTACCCAAGGACTAACTGGCCTATCCAAAAGTATTTTTTTTAAATCTAACTGTTGTTATTTGATGAAAACTAATGACAATTCATCTAACAACTACTTGACTGTTGTCAAACCTATCCCGAAAACCAGCCTACCTAAGGCCCCACCAGCCTAAACAAAGGAACATTTAGTGTGAGGAAATATGAAATAATGAAGTTATGGGCTTGGATACCTGTAAACCTTCCAAGGAAAATAATAAAATCATGTACATATTGATACTTTGAAGGCAATTTACTATGCTTTAATCCAATCCCACGTAGCTTATGGTATTAGTGTGTACAGAGTAAAAAAACACACACAAAATTCTGTTACAACTAAAACACATAGGGTAATATTTAATTTGAAATGTGTGACTCAGTAGTTAGTAGCCTAAAGCACATTTTTTCAGAACTTAAAATTTGTACAGTATACAGCTTATACATTTATGAAACTATAATATGTAATTCTTTAATAACAATTTAGCAACTGGAAATAAAAGATTGTACAGATTTGTCAAATAGCATAAACTAAAACTTTTGTTCAGAAAACAAATTCTTTAAATGTTCAACATCGCACATTAAATCAATAAATGTTCAATTATATTGTAAGACAAATCTTTCTGTATATTAATCCACTACAAAATTAATTTCTTTTGTATGTAAGTTTATGTTAGATTGGTTGTATTTTTTTATAGAAAGATTATGATGTGATGTAACGTTTTTATAATGTACATTTCATAACAAAAAAAGAGTTGATTTGATTTGATGGAAAATAAGAAACTTACAGCGGTAGGCTCTGGAATAGGATGGTTGGCCCTCAGGTTGATTGATCGGCCCTTGAATAGGGTGATTGGCAATCAATTAAGTTGGATGGTAATGTTGTTAAGGTTGGGTAAATTTTCATTAGATTATCTCAAATAACAACAGTTAAATTATACTCTCAAATATTTCAGTTATGTTATTTAAATGCAACTCTAATTAGGCTATTCATAATTACTAGGCACATGCTTCAATTTTGTTTTTAATTAAATATTTAGTGTCTCAATAGATATGAATCAAAATATATAAACAAAAGAAATTTTATGTATGAAACAGTGATTATGTTGATTTTTGTTATAGCTAGAAACAAAGGTTTCAATCAGAAAATGTTTTTAAATATAGGAAATCATAATATAAAAATGTTAAGTTTTTTCATCAAATCTATAATTTATCCTGTTTCATCAAATTTCTAAAAGTATTTATGGAAGTCTTTGGGGGAGGTTATTCTAAACCTTCAAGTCCTCCAGAGTGTTACAATTTTTCCCCATCCACCATTTGTAGTTATAAACCTGCCAGTGAACTATCTGTTCGGAATTTTAACAATTATAACTTAATTCTTCTTAATTTAAAAGGTGTGTTTTCTTTTTTTAGGAATTGAAGTTGTTCAGCGAATCTATTAAAGGCACAAAACAGTATTCTTGTTCGGAGGGAGAAAAGGAAGTCAATCGGAAGAAAAACCGCTACAAAGATATTCTGCCATGTAAGACATTTAGATTTGTACTTTATTTGTAGTAAATGTTTTTTTCAATTACTCAATCCTTACCTATTAGGCCATGTTGTTGAAGCTACAAGTGATATCTAAATAAATGTTTCTTGTGTATGTTTCCAAACTTGAGTGACACAGGGTGGGCGGCCATTAGCCCTTGCATCGCTTATCCCCCAGTCACTTGGAATTTGTAATGGAGACTTTTGTTCTTTGTTCTTTTTCTGTCACACTCTGAACCTTACATTTATCTGAAAGTAGTTACATTGTGTCCTTGTCTCGAACACTGATTTCTTGTTAAACAATATTAGGATCTGATATTAAAACAAAAAGTTCAGTATTTTGTTGATGTTTGTTTTCTATTGGTTGTAATTTAGATATTTCTATTGGTTTTGCTTTTAATTAAATTACTGTACTTTGAAACGTATGGTAAAAGTTGTTAGCTTTAAGGAGACTACAATATCACTTTTATTGTCCATTTCATACATATCATTATGAAAAGATTTGAGAAAAATTCAAGTTTTAACTTGTTTAAACTTGTTATATTTAGTCATCAAGATTTAGAAGCAGGCTTTGTGTGGATATCCAATCACAGAGCTAAACCTCGCATGCCACTTTCATATATTTTTTGTTTCAACTCTTCAAGATTGTGTTTTTAAGAAATCCAGGTTATTAAAATTATTGTCACATATACACTTTTGAGGGTAAGGACAAATTAATGTGTCCATCAATAGGTATATTCTGTGTATCTCCATGTACTGTACTCACATATGTATTCAATGATAGATATAACCTGTATATACATCTAATGATAAGCATATCCTAAATTTCTATTCCATGCTAGGGGTATATTAAGGAATTTATGTGTCTTTTGAACATTAACACTTTAACCTGGTTGTTTTAGAACAAGCCCGTCTTTAAAAGATCAAAAGTTTCCTTTATTAGGTTTTGATTCATAAAATCACTGGATTCTCTATTCAGCTCTCTAAAATATATTGTAATTAATTGTTTTGTGTTGTATAACAATTGTGTTTCAGTGGCATGGATTTTGGATAAATAAGGATTGTTTTTTTTAAACCTCCGATCTCGTGCCGTGACGGCCAGACACGTGGCAGGTCCGTGTTGTGAGTAGTAGTTGATTATATGGATCTTTCCCGCTACAACATTTATCACTACTAAGATCAAGTACCAAGTTGGCGCTGAGCTGCAGTCGCATAAACATGGTCCCCTCTATTGATTCTCCTGTCAAATGTTAATTGAAGAGTTTTATTGATTTCCTGCAAACAGAAGGGAATAGTGCAGCAGAAATCCATCGGAGAATGTCCCGTGTTTACGGAGAAGACATTATGAGTGATGGAGTTGCACGTGAATCTTGTTCAAAGCTGAAGCCATTCAGCGATTTTTGTGGGTGTCAGTCAACAAGTTTGGCTTTCTACACCTCTCACGTACAACACTATCACTCATAATGTTTTCTCCTTAAACACAGTGCATTCTTCGATGGATTTCTGCTGCACTATTCCCTTCTGTTTGCAGGAAATCAATAAAACTCCTCAATTCACAATTGACAAGAGAATCAGTGGAGGCGGCCATGTTTGTATGACTGCTGCTCAACGCAAACTAGGTACTTGAACTCTGCAGTATTAAATGTTGCAGCAGATCGAATACTGCCCACACCATGTGTTGTGCTGTCATGGCGTGAGATTGGAAGTTAAAAAAAAAACAGCCCTTGTAGATTGGTTCGATCAAACCCGGTCTACAGAAGAGATGGAGTTGTAGGAGATTTCTTGTAGTAGGTTTCTTGTAGTTTCCCAGATTTATTGCTTAGCACCACAATGTTAAATGAATGCTTACATCATCTGTAAACAACTGAGGTTTCGATTTAGCCTTCCTTTCTTCAACAATGCTAGAGAGGATATCCGGAGCTTCACCTGGCTGTTTAATTGGTGATTTTTTATAGCACTGACATGACGCTGGCTGCTGTTTAAAATTGTCTTTTGTTCAGTAATCCTGTAACTGTTTCCACTTTGCGTATAAATTCTTTGCAAAGGTATGGTACATCATTATTCCTTTATATCCCACAGCTGTATTCCCATATAAAAGAGGAGGGATTCATTTTCATGCTAAAAGTAACTACAATGATTTTGTGTTTATGAGTGCGTAACTTGGTTCATTTCATTTTAGAATCAGGGTATTGCAGACTGAAGAGCTAAAGGTTTGAAAAAAATTACAATTGAAGACCTGGTCGGTTTGGTGAAAGTTTTGATTGAAGAACTGAATGTTTTGGTAGATTTTTATTAAAAAGGTGGTTGAAATCAACAAATGGTAGAGATTGTGTATTAAGAGCTGGTCAGCTTGATGAATGTTGTCATTGAAGAACTGGATGTTTCGGTAGATTGTAATTGAAAGACTAGTGGTAGAGATTGTGTTTTAAGAGCTGGTCAGCTTGGTGAATGTTGTCATTGAAGAACTGGATGTTTCGGTAGATTGTAATTGAAAGACTAGTGGTAGAGATTGTGTTTTAAGAGCTGGTCAGCTTGGTGAATGTTGTCATTGAAGAACTGGATGTTTCGGTAGATTGTAATTGAAAGACTAGTGGTAGAGATTGTGTTTTAAGAGCTGGTCAGCTTGATGAATGTTGTCATTGAAGAACTGGATGTTTCGGTAGATTGTAATTGAAAGACTAGTGGTAGAGATTGTGTTTTAAGAGCTGGTCGGTTTGGTGAATGTTGTGATTGAAGAACTGGATGTTTCGGTAGATTGTAATTGAAAGACTAGTGGTAGAGATTGTGTTTTAAGAGCTGGTCAGCTTGATGAATGTTGTCATTGAAGAACTGGATGTTTCGGTAGATTGTAATTGAAAGACTAGTGGTAGAGATTGTGTTTTAAGAGCTGGTCAGCTTGGTGAATGTTGTCATTGAAGAACTGGATGTTTCGGTAGATTGTAATTGAAAGACTAGTGGTAGAGATTGTGTTTTAAGAGCTGGTCAGCTTGATGAATGTTGTCATTGAAGAACTGGATGTTTCGGTAGATTGTAATTGAAAGACTAGTGGTAGAGATTGTGTTTTAAGAGCTGGTCAGCTTGGTGAATGTTGTCATTGAAGAACTGGATGTTTCGGTAGATTGTAATTGAAAGACTAGTGGTAGAGGTTGTGTTTTAAGAGCTGGTCAGCTTGGTGAATGTTGTCATTGAAGAACTGGATGTTTCGGTAGATTGTAATTGAAAGACTAGTGGTAGAGATTGTGTTTTAAGAGCTGGTCAGCTTGGTGAATGTTGTCATTGAAGAACTGGATGTTTCGGTAGAGTGTAATTGAAAGACTAGTGGTAGAGATTGTGTTTTAAGAGCTGAACAGCTTAGTTGAGATTGGCACAATGATCCTGAAATGCCAATGTATTTTGTATGATTCTTAATTTTGTACAAATAAAAATCTGTCACTCAATTTTGAATACATCAAATCAAAATGTATAAAAAACTAGTTATTGTATTTTCATTTCCTTAGAAAGTTATTTTGTACAGTTTCTATTCTACACCATAGGGGTAGTAATACATCTTCCTATAAATGTTTGTAGACATGATCTCTCTGTTTATATTCTCAGTTCTCTGGATTGCATGATAAATAAACTGCTGGTAATTAACATTTTGCGAACCATATGGATATCTTGGCTTTACCATATGGGTTTTCATTATGATTACATATATATATATACTATTTATATTGTATAAAATAGTTTTCTCTTTACTAATACTGTACAAAATGTACTCATACAAAGGCTAGAAGTGAACAATTTTTGTTTATCACTCAAGAAATGTTTTGATCTGTTTGAATTTGGAATATTTGTAAGCAGTAGATATATGTGAGTTGCATACATTTATTTCATTTCAATTTGATCAATTGAATAGTTTTTAGCCTCTATGTATTCTATGAATATTGATAAAAACTATGAACTCATTTACCCAGTTTTAAATATATCAAATCTATATAGATTTGATGGAATATATATAGTGGGGAGTTCTTGATGTAACCTTGTACATTTTGGTTTCTTTGGATGAAACCCTATATATTTTAAATGATTTCTTTCCATTGCTAGAAACTTATCAATTGGCTCAAGCAATGTTGAAGCTTTTCATGCTTGATTGTAACTATTATGTCTCTTTATGATATAAATAATTTGGTACTATTATTATCATTTAATGTTGTTGATCTTTCCATAGCTTTTCTGAATATTTGTAAAAGTAAAAATAATCAGCATTCTGAAGCTATCAAAATTTTTTTTAGTACAGTAGACTCCCGTAAGTTCGGCCACCTCGGGACCGGACCCTAGGCCGAACTTAAAAGCGGCCGAACTAACCGATGCCTATTTAAAAAATGCCCATTTATTGTTTGCAAGGGTAATTTTTCAATAAAAGTTATGAAATAACCGTAAAATTAACCTTTCCAAACATTACCAACACAGAATTAACTACTAAACTAATTTTAAATTTGTACTTACCAATAAAACACGGTAATACTGCATATGTTGGGAATCAATGCGTGTAGGAATCAAACACTTGCACATAGAATACAACACAGAGTAACGCTTTATTTACAAAACCACAGACCTAATTGAAATAAAATAAAATAATACAGTACTGCACTGTACATTGGTGGTTTAGCTTCTTAACACTTAAAATAATCTGTCACTTTTTTCTGAATTTTTGTTTCTAATGATTTTTTTTATGTGCAAACTCACGCCACTTCTTAATAAAAATTACATCGACCTGCAGTTGCTTCTTTTTGCTGTTCGATGTAAGTAGCTGCCAGTTGCAAAGCTGCTTTTCCTTCAGCGTGGCTCATTTTATTTTCTTCGTCTTTCCTCTTCAATCTCAGCACCATCTGCGTTGTTATTCATCTCGTTGTCCTGGCGAATGACACACTCGACGATTTTCGTCATCATTCAGAACCTCGTTGTCTAGCTCCTTTTCCATGTTGATCCACTCCAAAACATCTTCTTCAACAATGGGACCACAGTTCGGTAGTTGCTGAAGGTCGTGCAATAGAGCTGCATTGTCATCAGGTTCGCCATCAAGAATGTTGTTTGGCTCATCTGCTGTTGTGTTGTTTTGATCTACGCTATCTTCTATATTTGGCCAAAGTTTTTCCAAGACTTTACAAACGTGGATGGTGGTATTTCGTCGGTATGCCTTGGCCGACATGTACACAACATCCTTCATGTTAACTGACTTCAACACTTTGGTAAGGTCTAAGCTGTCATCAGTCTCCAGTTTGGAAAGAACTTCCGAAAGTAGCTTACGACGATACTTCCTCTTGAAGCACTCAATGACCCCCTGGTCCATCGGCTGTTGAAGACTGGTTACATTGGGTGGTAGGAACAGCAGTTTAATTTCTTTTTCATCGTCACACTGAAGATGTTCATCATGAGTAGGCGCGTTGTCAAGAAGTAGAAGTGCTTTGGCGGGGAGTTTTCGATTTTGCCAAATGTTTTTTCACTTTGGAACAAATTCGCATACAAACCATTCTCTGAACAAGTACGTGTCCATCCACGCTGATTTCTGTGACCGATAATACACTGGGGAGAGCGTCCATGTTTATGTTCTTAAACGCTCTCGTTTTTGCTGCTTTGCCAATGACAAATAGGGGTAACTTGTGAGTCCCCGAAGCATTTGAACACAAGGCGACTGTTATCCTGTCTTTGCTGGTTTTAAACCCTGGAGCAGACGTTTATTCTTGCGGGGGTGGCAAATGTTTTTTCTAGGCAGAAGTTTAAAATTTAACCCAGTTTCGTCAATGTTGTATATTTGCTCTGGGCAAAAGTTTTCATCATCGATAATTTGTAAAAATCTTGCAGAAAAAGTCGGTGGCCGCTGTTGGGTTTGCTGATAACTTCTCACCACAAACTCCAATAAAATGTACGCCGTGTCTCTTTTTCCAACGAGAGAGCCATCCATCACTAGCCACGAACGCCTCTTCTGGTTGAAGCTTTGAGTGTAAGATCATGGCCTTTTCTTTTAATATTGGTCCACTTAATGGCGTTCCTCGTCTTCGTTCTTGAACGAACCACAACCATAGAGCATCTTCCACCAATTCGTGTTTGGCCTTCCTTAGTGTGCAACGCTTTTCTAGAACTTTTTCGGTATCAATTTGTGTACAAAAGCCTTCAATACTTTTTCTGTTGCGTCGCCAGTCGTTGACTGTACTTTTGCCCACGTTTAAATCCTTGCAAATACTTTGCACGGATTTCTCCTTTGTCTAATCTCTCCAGAGCTTGTAGTCTCTGTTCCATTGACTTGTACTTACGTTTACGCATTTCACTCATTTTAAAAACAGATTAAAACACGATGCAAAACAGTTTTTGTTCAAACACACACGCACACACACACAAAAACTATGAAAACAACAGTACTGTACATACACAAAAGAAATCACAGAAACCCACGAGTAAATAAACAACAGTACAAAACGCAAACTAAAAGAAAATAACTGACTTTGTAGGTCTACTGTAAAAATGACGAGCACCACCCCAGTATGAATGTTCGAGACGAACTGATTGAGCTGTTTTGACAGAGCAGTAAACTAACCAAAGAATACAACGGCACTGTTAGTAGAGACGTGCTGCCCCGCTTTCTGGCTGGCGCCAAGTGCGTGTGACTCATGCTCAGCCGACCGGCCGGACTAAGCGGCGGCCGAACTAACCGAGGCCGAACTTACGGGAGTCTACTGTACATGAATTTTTAGTTTTTATCACCAATTAGTATTTACTAAGTCCTTTTCAAACTAGTATAATTAAATCAAA
The DNA here is from genome assembly GCF_021130785.1 of Homalodisca vitripennis. NCBI lineage: Eukaryota > Metazoa > Arthropoda > Insecta > Hemiptera > Cicadellidae > Homalodisca > Homalodisca vitripennis. The sequence goes on along the minus strand of NC_060215.1, from coordinate 14,595,501 downwards.
GTTATAAATAGAAAGAAATAAGTTTTATTCCAGACTAACATTATAACAAAAATCATAAAACTCTGTACATTCATCTTCGTGTTACATTATCAACTTTGTGTTCTGTTCGCAATTCACCAAGTGTGTAAATAGTTTCTGAAGTCTTCAGGAAGAATATTGAAGTGCTTCGCTGGGAGTTTTCGACTGGGGTATAAGAAGGTTTTTTGAGTCAGTTGTTATTCTGTAAACAGGTTCGGAGGATTTGTTATTTCTCATGTTTTGATCATGAGTAGCTGTTACTCTGTACAGGTTTCTATGTGAATTAGCATGTGTGATTACTTCATTGATGTATGCAGAATCTACTTTGAGAATTCCAGCTACTCCCAGATGTAGAGTCAACCAGGATGCACACTTCCTCATAGTAAGATGATTATCCTGTAGCAAATATAAGATTCAAATAGCTTGTGAATCGTTATATTTGTTGTGGTCGATGTATCTACAACTTCGATGCAGAAATAGAATTTAAATTATTCTGCAGTCAATTAATCTGGCAACCTTTCAGAGGATTGTCTTGCGAGAGTAAAAACAACATTATTCAAATTCAATCCAATTTCATTATACGCGTAAATGCTGTATATATTTATTCTTTTTTGAAGAACTTTGAGGATCTTATCAAACAGAATAAGAGGGAGGTCGATATTGTTGATGAAAACTGGTACCATCACAGACAGGATTTAAACCTGCTCTATCTCTTACCTCATGTGTTAAATAGTGTAAACATTTTTTTACAAGCATATATTGTATTGTGTATGTGAATATTTAAATAGGTGTGTATCTAATTAGCACTTGGTAGTTCACTTGTGTACACTTAAGAATGTCATAAAATTTATACAAAAATTAAATAGAATGCAACAAACATAAAAAATTGAATGTTTTCTAAAACTACAAAATTAAAACTTTTCAAAGTAGCATATCATTTTGTCAATTAAATATCTCTTCATTTTCAAATTTATAATCGTATAATTTTAAAAATTCTTTATTACACTTGAATGTAGTTATAGACGTTGTTGCTTCATACGATGGGGTTTTCTCGTAAAACTCGAGGTGGTGATGATTTCGAGTAACACTGGATCTGGTTTGTGTTTAAAGGATGCAACATTAAATTATTATTTTTCTCTCTCAGTTATTGTGTTGATATTGTTGTAGTATCAAAGATGTACTGTCCTTAGACAGAAATCACTTGTAAATCTGTGAAATGTTCTCTTACTGACTAATTTATTATCAGACTCAGAAGTGTTTTATTGATCTTTTTCTTTCATATTATTGAGATACACTCTTTTAGTTACTTCATAAAGACACAAGTCATAATGGATATGAGTATGTATACATAAACAGAAATTATAAGGTTATATGTAGTATCACATATTTAAAATATTCTTATGTGCATTGTTATCTTATTGAAAGGACTAATGGCACTACTGATGGCAATAGTGATACTTTTCGTATTATTTCCTTTTAATTTTGTATGTTATCTTTCAGCATTTTTGAAAAAGAAACTTTACGTCTTGCTTACGGATAACTTAATGCAAATTGATTCAGGGCTTTAGAAATGATGTCCGTTTTGGGTGCACCTGATTAAGTTTCATAATCGTAAGCATAAATAAGGGTGTCTGTTGACAGTTGATGTGAGCAGAGTGGTACTCAACGAGTATGCTGGGGTGCCGGGCAGTGACTACATCAATGCCAACTACATCAGAGGGGCCAGTGGGTCTCCAGCATACATCGCTAGTCAAGGCCCTCTGCCCCACACAGTCAATGACTTCTGGAGGATGGTGGTGCAGTGCGAGGTGCAAGTCATTGTCATGGCTTGCAATGAAGAGGAGGCAGGGAAGGTATGTATACGGTGACAAGGGGAATGTTATGGACAGAAATAGTTTATGTATTCTGTGTTCTTACAAATACACAAAAAGATGTCAACATGTTAAAAGACCCAATTGTTTTATGCCTGGACTTTATACAGTGACGCTCTGTGACATTTTGTGATTAATGTATATAAAACCAGAGAATGAACCATGGATTTCTTCACCTCATACCAAACAAGATATGGATGAATCTGATACAGTTTTTTCGAACAGTGTTATGGATATCCAGGACTGACAAGATACTAATTACAAAGTATACATTAGGACTGATTAGACACTAATTATAAGGTACACATTAGGACTGATTAGACACTAATTATAAGGCACGCATTAGGACTGACAAAACCTAAACTCTTGTATCCTGACAAAGAACATACTAGACTGTTCCAACTATCCAAAATAATCAAGTCCACAAACGAATTGAGCACAATAATGTGTAACCTCCATTGATAGTAATCCATGCTCTGTTTCTTGTATCAGTTACTCAATCCCAATATGCATCTTGATGTCATCAAACTGTCAAACCAATACCCCAATTGGTAGAATTGCCGTCCACAATAAGGAGGTTGTTTAGTGTGATCACTTCACCATTCTGGTGTTGTTGATCATAATATTTAGTGTATGTCTGATGCCATTAAACTGTTACGTTTGTTAACATAGCGTATCAAAGATATCTAACCTATTGTTTTCTAAACAAGCTTGTTCATTGTGAGGTTCTATATGAAATAAAAATCAAGCTGGTAAGTTATGGAGACTTATCAGAGTCTAAATCCGACTAGGTTGTTTCTTCAGTACTGTTCAAAGTAAACTGGGAATCTTAATAATACTAATAATGTAAGCTTTCTGAATTTTGGACAGTTTATTGTCAAGGAATACTAAAGTTCATAACTTTATAAGCCCCATCTCCAGTCAAGTTAAAGTTTTGTTGTTTTATCATGTACATAGGCCAGGACCTGAGATCAAATTTGCATTGCATACACAACCTGGTTTTCCTTGACATCAATAAAGAAATTTCCCTCTAAGAATGAAATCAATTGTCAACCACACCAGTTTTGAAGGAAGCCAAAATAGTAGGGTATCAAATGAATTCAGAATATGAAATGATAATTTTTTATTCGATCATATCAATATTCGTAGCTTGGCACAATCAATGAAACCGACAATCAGTCACGCAACTAACAAAGCCAACTTTCAGTCCGTTTATCTAGTTGTCTGACGACGATATAACTATTATTTATATGTCTGATTATCGGTTTTAATTGTGTTAAGCTAAAGAAAATTAATATGATCCAATAGGAAATTATCATTTTATATTTTTAATCCATTTGATACCCTCCTATTTCGGCCTCCACCAAATCTGGTGCAGTTGACAATCGATCTCTTTTGTAGGCAAAATTCCTCAATCGATTTCAAGAAACACCAGATCGTGTGCTTATATAGCGTAAATTGTCCCTCGGCTCCTAGACTATCAGCAGTAAATATCTTTCAGAGTCGGTGATCGGCTATTTATGTAATTTTTTCACGTCGGATTGTTTTCACACAGTAGTACAGTCTACATGTGGTGTGTACAGATGAAGTGTTGTGTTACATACTGTACACACATTACAATAATGTTACAGCATAAATGTGAGAACTACTGGGTGGAAGGAGAGGGGGAAGAGAAGCAGTTCGGAATGGTCTCTCTGCGTCTTATCAAAGCCAGTACAGTCTGTCCGGACTTCTCAGTGCGCACCATGCGGCTCAAGTACACCAACACACAGTCCAACACAGGTAAGACTGGTACCATACCTATCGTACCAGTTGCAAGTACTTTATAGAATAGCTAAGAACCACTTAAAATGCTGAATATTCTATGACAAACTGTAATTATGTGGAAGTTAAATAACTCTGTGCGCAAAGCCTTGCTTTACCGGACTTCCACTTACTCAAAAACTACTACATAATGTATTTGTAGTGCTTATGAAATTTCTATTTTATCGAAACATTACTTAAAATTACAAGGTTACATTAAATTTAGATTTTTGTTCCAAATAGCCTCAACTATTTTACCTCCTCCCCATTCTCGATTTTACCACTACCCACCACATATTACTTCCCCTTCTATAAACCCACTTTGTTCCACATATTTCTAATGTGTTTGTTTTCTAATATGTAACATGAATGTGTAATAAATGATTTGTTAAAAAAGTTTCCAGACAACATAAGTATATTTTGCACCGTCCTAGCTTGAACTGAACATAGTACTGCTGTAACAATTCTGACAAGTTTTCACTAACAACAACATGTGTAATAGTATATGTTTATGGAAATACACATGATTCAGTTGTATATCGTAATACAATATTTAACAAAAAATATACTTTTTTAGGTTGCTCCCCTAAAATGTTTCATATTTAACCCTTTGTTGTGGTAGCTTAAGTGTGTGCAGTGAACCTTACGACAGGACTTTTATTAAAGCTAATATCCTGACTAATTTTGGTCAGATCTTCATAATTTGTTCACTCAAGTACTCATTAAACTCACGTTAAATTTATAGTAATATTTTTAATTTGAAATTATTTTTCTGCGATTTATTACTGTCAGACAACAAAGAAACGTGTCAATCCAACAGTCGATTCACTATAACAGTGTACCACCTCTTGTCAGACCTCTGTTGGACATGGTCCAGTTGGTCAGAGATACCCAGACCTCGGAGAGTGTGCCACTGCTAATTCAATGTTCTACTGTTACAGAGGAGAGGACAGTGTGTCAGTTCCACTACTCTGCGTGACCGGATCACGGTGTACCACCTCTTGTCAGACCTCTGTTGGACATGGTCCAGTTGGTCAGAGATACCCAGACCTCGGAGAGTCTGCCACTGCTAATTCAATGTTCTACTGTTTCAGAGGAGAGGACAGTGTGTCAGTTCCACTACTCTGCGTGGCCAGATCACGGTGTACCACCTCTTGTCAGACCTCTGTTGGACATGGTCCGGCTGGTCAGAGATACCCAGGCTTCTGAGACTTTACCTGTGCTCATCCACTGTTCTGCTGGCTGTGGCAGGACTGGTACTATCTGTGCCATCGACTATGTGTGGGGTCTCCTCAGAGCCGGGGTCAGTTCTCTCTGATTAGTATAGTTGAAACTTAATAGAAAACATAAGCTACTTTTTGAAACATTTTTATTCTTAAAATATTCTTTTAAAAAGGTATGTAAGATTATTATATATTGTCCTTAAATGAACCTATTGCAGTGGTACCACTGATGAATGGACAGATTTTAAGGCAGCTACGTGGCAAATGCCTTAGACATTCTTGAAACATAAATGCACTGCAATAGGATATACTCAACATTACGTACATTTAGCCACCAAATCCGTAAAACAGCTTCAGCACATGTAGCATGGTCTGAATTTGTTGAGGTGGAAAATCCTGACCTTGGATCGGTTTTTGTAGTTTCACACCCTCAATTTAACTCATTGAGCCTCCGAGTTATTATAAAAAAGGACATTTTTGGCTGTACGAGCTCCTCATGGGCCACCTGGATGGGGTGATCACACACCACGGAAAGAAAGAGTGGCAGAGCCGAGCAGTTCCGACAAACCCTGAACATGCGGCTGATAGTGTCCTCAGTTCGGAACGGTTCTGATTTCTATTATCTATTACGAATTAATGAGTTGTTTTATATCTGAAGATATCTCCAAAACATAGAAATTTTATAGAATGTATACTACATTAATGTTTATAAAGGGGGCTGTGATCCTCCTCTCAAGTTTCTCGGCATATATTTGCAGAGTGATTTAAAATGGCAGACATCATATCGATTATGTGGCAACAAAGATTTCAAAAGGCATATTCTTGATAAGATCTTTAACCCTATAAGTGGCGGTCATTTGTGGTCTCAGTGGCAGGCCGTTTTTGGGTAAATTGCCGTGATCGTTAAACTTATTTTTAGAAAATATTATCTAAGTGATAACCTAGCAACATCATATATTTTTGTTTTCCTTATGAACTATAGAATAAGAATAAATATAATATTTGGTGCCTTACCATTATTTTCAGATTAATATCATTGTAGATGTGTAAAAAAACTTTTTTAGAAAAAATAATTTTTAAGTTCTACTGTCCGTCACTTTGAAACTTCTGGAGCTACAAAATAATGTCAAATTCACAGAATATACACAATTTTATTCTAAACAAATTACTTCTTATACATTTTTTTCTATTTACAAGAACAAAAAAGTTAGATGGGAAAAAACTAAATCTATGTATAAACTGGTTTTTTTTACTCCCGAGTCATTAGAAGGGGCTTGTCTTTTCCTCCCAGTAGTGTAGGGCCTATAATAGTATAATAGTGGCTTAGTTTGTCATAGCACAGTATATTTCGTAAATATAAAACAGGAATTGTCTTATCGCAAACCCCTCCCCATCCTTAGATAGAGGTCAAAGTCGAGCGATCTAGTAGATAACGTGACTACAGATTCTCGCCGCCCGTTCAGCTTGTGCGCCGCATTCTTGTACTTTTCGTGCCGAAGTGTCTGTCGCTTTGTTGTACTTCCGTGTTTTACTGTGTGTGTAATAGATTGGTGATGGATGACACTATGAGAATTTGGAATTTACCTATTCGTTTTTTACAAGATCATGACTAGTTGCCTACATCTAAAATATGCGTTGCGGTCGGCAGCAGTTGCTGCTGAAGGCGGATATCAACTAGACTCGCTCATCCTTGATATTGCTGCTTTCTGGGCATCACAGGAAACCCATTAACAATTAATAATCATTGTAAGTTTGTAATTGAAGAGTTGCTTTTTTCGTTCTATAATGTATTTTTTCTATAAATTTATTTGTTTGTGTTCCTCATACTGGTGTAGTCAGTATAATCCCAAAGTACCCCAACATTTTCCATGACGAACGAATAACCTAAACATTTACCGGTAACACGAACAACACGATAAACAATAATATACTGACAATAACAGTACGCAGAGTCGCCAAACAAAACACTGACGAGACGAGTAGACAGCTGTTCTCTCGTCTGCCGCCAGGTCATACGAAAACCGTCGGAATAATTCAAGCCAGCAAACATTAGTAACATGAATAGACGCTATACTAGATGATATGTTTAGGACATATCATGGAGAATACGATAGTTCAAACTAGGCCTAAAAATAATGGACGGTTGCGGAGCAACGTCCTTAAATGTGAAGCGACGGCTGTGACGGCGCTTGCCACTTCGCGCGGCGGCGTGAATCATACGTCTCAGACGGCGCTTGCCACTTAGAGAGTTAAGAAATAAAGTAACTCGGGACTTCCTGCTTAGTGCGTATTATGCCTTTGTACATAGTCAGCTAAACTATGAAATCACCCTTTGGGGAAACTCTGGCTATTGTGATAAGTTGTTTGTTTTGCAAAAAAAAATCATTAGGCTTATTTGCAGTTTGCCAAATTTGACTCACTGTAGACCATATTTTATACAATTAGGCATTCTTTCCCTCCCATCAATGTATGTTTTTTCTACACTAATGTACATTAAAGAAAACCTCTATGGTTTTCAACATATAACTGATATTCATGGCTATGAAACAAGGAATAGGCATAATATTGTTACAAAAAGATATAATTACTCTAGCACTCAAAACAGCTTTATATATCAGGGCATTAAGTTATTCAATGCATTACCTAGTGACGTCAAAGGCATGTCCCTAAACAGGTTTAAAATTGCTATTAAGTTATGGTTGACTGAAAGATGCTTGTATAGTGTAAGTGAGTACTTTGACATATAGGGTAACTTTCAACCTGGTTTTGGTCCTTTGGCATCTCTGTATTTTATAAATTTTTAGTTAATTTTAAACCTAGACCGTTAAATTGTAATTTTAAATTAGGCCTAGTTTTATTGAACAAAATATTCACCGTTTTGACAATGTCTTACAAAATGACCAAAGACTTTAATCTTGAATATAGTAAATAATAACATGTATTTAAAGGGTTGATGTATTTTTAAAATGTATTTGTATTTAATAATTATACGTTAGTGTGGATTGTTTTTATCCTTTAACTGTTGACGTTGTTATACACTTTGTGTTCTGACAATAAATGATTGATTGATTGATTTATCAAATTAATTATATTAATATTGAACTTTCTTTATAACTCCAAAGACACTTGACAAAATGTGAGATGGTGCACAACGAATAGTGTCATAATTTCATCATATTTTGCACATAGGCTTAAAACAATGGTAAATATATTTTTTTGTTTTATTGGAAAGCTATTCAAATTAATAGGGCAAAAGCAACATATTATCAATATTTTTCTACTATCCAAGCTAAGGATATGCGTGCACTCAGAACTCTTGAGATAGGAGATCAAATGGTGACGCAGTAAGGCTAGTACGAGAGGCATTCTACTATCTGAGCTAAGGATATGCGTGCACTGAGAACTCTTGAGATAGGAGATCAAATGGTGACGCAGTAAGGCTAGTACGAGAGGCATTCTACTATCTGAGCTAAGGATATGCGTGCACTGAGAACTCTTGAGATAGGAGATCAAATGGTGACGCAGTAAGGCTAGTACGAGAGGCATTCTACTATCCAAGCTAAGGATATGCGTGCACTCAGAACTCTTGAGATAGGAGATCAAATGGTGACGCAGTAAGGCTAGTACGAGAGGCATTCTACTATCCAAGCTAAGGATATGCGTGCACTCAGAACTCTTGAGATAGGAGATCAAATGGTGACGCAGTAAGGCTAGTACGAGAGGCATTCTACTATCTGAGCTAAGGATATGCGTGCACTGAGAACTCTTGAGATAGGAGATCAAATGGTGACGCAGTAAGGCTAGTACGAGAGGCATTCTACTATCTGAGCTAAGGATATGCGTGCACTGAGAACTCTTGAGATAGGAGATCAAATGGTGACGCAGTAAGGCTAGTACGAGAGGCATTCTACTATCTGAGCTAAGGATATGCGTGCACTCAGAACTCTTGAGATAGGAGATCAAATAGTGACGCAGTAAGGCTAGTACGAGAGGCATTCTACTATCTGAGCTAAGGATATGCGTGCACTCAGAACTCTTGAGATAGGAGATCAAATGGTGACGCAGTAAGGCTAGTACGAGAGGTATTCTACTATCTGAGCTAATATGTATTAACATAACCATGGAATTTTAACAATCAGTATTTCTTAGCTTTATGTAGAAATTCTTGTGGTTTTAATCACTTTAGTTTTAGCAAGAAATTATAAGGATTTTTAGTAAACGCTCTTAATAGTTTTGTTTATACAATCTAATTCACCAAGGCTATAAATTTATTCTTCTTAAAAAACATTTTGTTCAAGATGGCTACTGGCAATTATACTTCAGTCATATGTTCTTATGTGATGTCTAACTATCATGTTTCTACTAGTATCAGAAAATTGGTAAAGTTTAACAAATCTAAAAATCAGAATATTTAGGAATCCAAATAAAAATAATGAGTGTTTTAGTTTCTGTACTATCCCATTAATAACTTCAGTATTGGTAATTTACTGATCCTACAAATTATATGTTTCCACTCCCAACATTTAAATCAAACTTATTACCCTCATGTTTTGATTGATTGCTAACTACAACAGAGTGTTCATGATTTACAGAAATTAACGAAGGATTTCAGCCTACTCTCGTTGGTGAGGGAAATGCGAAGACAGCGCATAGCCATGGTTCAGACCAAGGAACAGTATGTGCTCGTACACCAAGCGGTCAGAGAGCTGTTCCGAGAGCAACTGCGTATGATCGACTCACACCCGTACGAGAACATTGATTGCAACGGTCTGCCTCTCATCGAGTGTCCAAGCCCTGAACCTACCTATGACAGTATAATACCATTCCAGAATAATAAGGCAGAAGGTATTTACCATTATAATGCTACTTACAAAGTATATTATGTAATTATAAGTATACAAGTATAACATGCGGGTAAATTTGTAATTTATTGATTTTTTTATACCAATTAAGGGCAAAATAAGTATATTTTATCATTACAAAAATATGTATTATAATGGAAGTTCAGCCAAATTAATTAAAAATGTATAAAAGTAAAAAACCAAAAAGAACTGTAATGAAGAATATATTAAGTTTAATTAATTTCCTTAACCCTTTCAGTGCCAACATCCGTACAATACGGACGCTCAGTTTCCTCGAGATTACAGGCTGTATAGTTAACCAAAATGCCTTTTATTAGGATGTTGCAATGTCCAATAGTTTCACTTACAATCATTGTGTCGTTTGTATGTTTATGTTTCATATATTGGTAGTCTGTGGTATAACAAAGGTCAAGGGATTCGGTCTAGCATCAGTGCAGACAGCCTGTGTATGTTTACGTTTCATATATTGGTAGTCTATGGTATAACACAGGTCAAGGGATTCGGTCTAGCATCAGTGCAGACAGCCTGTGTATGTTTACGTTTCATATATTGGTAGTCTGTGGTATAACAAAGGTCAAGGGATTCGGTCTAGCATCAGTGCAGACAGCCTGTGTTTGTTTACGTTTCATATATTGGTAGTCTGTGGTATAACAAAGGTCAAGGGATTCGGTCTAGCATCAGTGCAGACAGCCTGTGTATGTCGTTTCATATATTGGTAGTCTGTGGTATAACAAAGGTCAAGGGATTCGGTCTAGCATCAGTGCAGACAGCCTGTGTTTGTTTACGTTTCATATATTGGTAGTCTGTGGTATAACAAAGGTCAAGGGATTCGGTCTAGCATCAGTGCAGACAGCCTGTGTATGTTTACGTTTCATATATTGGTAGTCTGTGGTATAACAAAGGTCAAGGGATTCGGTCTAGCATCAATGCAGACAGCCTGTGTATGTTTACGTTTCATATATTGGTAGTCTGTGGTATAACAAAGGTCAAGGGATTCGGTCTAGCATCAATGCAGACAGCCTGTGTATGTTTACGTTTCATAAATTGGTAGTCTGTGGTATAACAAAGGTCAGGGATTCGGTCTAGCATCAATGCAGACAGCCTGTGTATGTTTACGTTTCATATATTGGTAGTCTGTGGTATAACAAAGGTCAAGGGATTCGGTCTAGCATCAATGCAGACAGCCTGTGTATGTTTACGTTTCATATATTGGTAGTCTGTGGTATAACAAAGGTCAGGGATTCGGTCTAGCATCAATGCAGACAGCCTGTGTATGTTTACGTTTCATATATTGGTAGTCTGTGGTATAACAAAGGTCAAGGGATTCGGTCTAGCATCAATGCAGACAGCCTGTGTATGTTTACGTTTCATATATTGGTAGTCTGTGGTATAACAAAGGTCAGGGATTCGGTCTAGCATCAATGCAGACAGCCTGTGTATGTTTACTTTTTTTGTATGTGTAAAACAAAAATTGGTCAAAAAATATACAAACCTGGACTGGTGTTGTAAAATGGAAATTTTACTGTACCTTAACAAGAAAAATGGGACTACCTATTTGTTTCTGTAGACCCATAAATATATGTACAATATCATACTATTCTCAACTTAGACACTAGATTTTTTATTGAAGATTTTAGAAGACACAAGTAAAACATGCTTTTTAGTTATTTTTGTCAAGTAAATATAGTTTTGAGTTTACACATTATGTATAGTTAATTTCAAGTAAAAATACCAAAAAACTGAACTTAATATCTTGAAAAATAAAAAATTTGTTTGTGTTTTATGCCAAGAAACACCTTGGCATTTCTCGCATGTATGAAACGTGACCGGCACTCAAAGGGTTAAAAGTTGAATAATATTATTCTAAGTCTAAAAAATTTTTTAAATTTAATAAAAATAATTCATAAATAAAACATTATTTTATCTTTTTTAATACTAGAATGTTTTATTTATTAAATGGATTATGATGTTACAACTTACCTATACTGTAATAAAGAAATATTTAACCCTTCCCGTGCTACAGCAATTTGGGACACACCACCATACCCAAATGCTACATATACCTCAAAATCTTTTTTTCCATAAAGTCAACGCTAATGTTGTTTTTGAGTTTGTTACCATATAAAAAGACTTTTGGGGACGAAAAAAGTATAATTTTTTTAATACGTTTATTTAACTTATAAAACAATATAAATACACTAAATTTAACGAAATGTTGAACGAAATTTTACTATCTTGTATAATATTATATTATAGTATATTATATGTATAGTATGTATATTATATGTAAAATAAAACATTAATGGATATAAAAAGATCTAAAATTAGCCATCACGGTGTTTAAGGTAACGTCAATGTGTGGTACGTCTTGAAACACGTATCCGGGTGCAGGTTCGGCCGGGCAGTGCATGTCTCGCACACGTAAATTGTCTCCTTGCGTAAACTGTTGCGTGTACACAGTTTAATATAATAATATAATAACAAAAACCCAATTTGACAACGTATGCACAAGAGTTCCACTCGCAGTCTACGAACGAACTAAACCGAGCAAGAGTTAGTTTGTCAGTAGCGCTAGTGTCTGGCAAAACAGGCAGTGGCATGGGTAGTGCACCGTGATTATGCAGCTTGGAGAACAACCGTGAGGCGGGGACAACTATTACTGTGTTTTTCTATTGAGGGATTTATGCTCCAGCAGCTACTGCACTCCACCGGAAAAACTGGGAACTACTTACTCCTAATAATAAACTCAATGTTTAAAAGCGAATATATTTGTCAACAGCGTTTCTAGCAAAGTAAAATTTGGCGGTTATATTTGTCAACAGCGTGCGAAGGGTTAAGAAACATTATTGTTATCTTTACAACTCTGAAACACATTGCGACAATAAAGGATGTTTTTAAATCCCTTAATTTAATTCATCTTTAATATATTGTTGCGACACAGCTAATATTGAGCTAAGGTATAGACTGGTCACAGATTGAGCAGTCAGTATTTATTAGTTTCTGAAAAGTTACAGCCTTAATGACATTGGTGAATAAAATGACAGATGTTTGAAAAAATATGACAGTTTGATCGGTTTTCATTGGTTGGCCATTGAGTGCAGACCTATTATGGCCTGTATTCTTTAGTTCAGTTTTAATCATTAGTTTTTGGTTAGTTAAGTACATGTTTTATAGATTGTATAATAGAGCTTGTTTATTGCAATTTCTGATTTATGCGTTTTACAGCACTCTGTTGTGATTAGTTTATTTTAACCTATATTGTAGTTATGTGTTAAGTTAGTTATCTACCTGAGGAAGAGATCAGATTGCAGATCACAAATGTAGTGATACTGATTTCTTGTATCACTGAGCAAATGTTCGAAAAATCTTCTTACCTTCACATCTCTCTTCAGCTGTAGTGCTTCAAAAGCAAATCTCTTATTGAGTGTATAGCAAGTATACTAACCCTGAGCCCTGAAATTGGTTCAACTGTTTTGGTGCTCTCCTTTGTTCAGGAATTGATTGTCTGGCATGCGTAACTCCTGGATATCCCACAGAACAGCTGAGGTCCAATGTGGTACATTGACGAAGCAGTATTTACCAATTCATCAGTGATTTCATTATCTCTAATTCCAGTGTGGCCTGGAACAGTAATATTGTTAATCCTCTCCAACTTGGAGACTGCAAATTTAAAATCCCAAACGATCCTTGACCTGAAAGGAAGATAGGACTTCAAGGACCTCCTGGTTATCTGTGACTCAATCTTGTCCTTGGCTCTAATTCTTCAATCCTCATAAACAACTGTAACGTCTGCCTTAAGTACAGATGGATATTCATCATAGGAAGAAGTGATGTGCACCCCTGAGATTCCCTACCCAAGTTCTCTTCTGTATGTTGGATCGGTCTTTCTACCATTCCGGGTCACATGAGGAAGAGTTCTCCGTCCATTGAGCCAACCCTCTCTAGAAGGAATGTTCACTTCAAATGGTCTATTTATAGAATATCTAAATATCATTTGTTCTGATAGCGTGTCAAAAACCCCAATTCCACTTATCTCCTGAATAATTCTAGTATGTCCACAAGTTCCTGAATTATACCACAATTTCTCATATTAAAGATGACATGGACTTTTTCTAGCCACCAATGTACTCCATATTACTCCAATACACTATTCTCAAATGAAGAAATGATCAGGAGTGACACTGATATATAAATGGTTTTTTTGGAGTGTCATGTGTGAATTTTGAAACCTGTTCTAAATTTTAAAGTGTCTAGTTTTAAAATTAATTCTACTAAACAATGTATACATGCATTGACAATAGTGATTTTGTGTTTTAGAAAAACAAGATGAAAAAGAGAAGGAACAAGCACCTCCTTTGCCGCAAAAGAAACGGTTCCAGACTCTGTCATCCAAGCAGGCAAAGGAGGTAGAGAATCTGAGCGAGCGACAGAGGCTGGCAGAACGAGCTGGCTGTAGCGGTGAAAATGTGGCATCACCCCGCATAGCTACGCTGCGCAGCCTGTTTGAGCGACAGCACACCACACGAGACTCTCGTCAGGTGGCGCGTAGTCACTCGCTTGGCTCTGTCCGGCCACCTGCACAGCCCAGTAAGTGATTTTCCTGTTAGTTTTAAGGTATTCAAGATCAAACTGTCATAACTTTTCTGTTAAAGACATTTTCATTTTCTGAAAACTTTGTTCTTGAATTTTTCGACATTTCATAGAATTACAAAGTGCCGGATGGCCTTTCAAGATATAGGCTGCTCACAGAGTAAGCTGCCCGTATTCACTAGTTTTTGAAAATTTCGTGTTAATGACACTGGTGAATAAAATTACAGATGTGTGAAAGAAGATGACAGTTTGATTTTGTTTTCTTGTTTGTTTGTCATGTGGTATTTGTGTTTTGTGTGTGAACGCAGAAGCTATGGTCAGAATCCACTATCTCTGCAAGACCTAAGAGTGATCTTAGAGATGCACTTCTGTTACTACGTCCAACAAGACAGAACCACTGTGATCGCAGAATATCTCTATTGGGATCTGGTCCCCAACTACCACATTCATTTACACCTAATAATAACTTTCTTGTCTCTACTGATGTAAGACTACTTATTTTATCATTGTAGTGGTTGAATTTCACATGTCGAATCAATGTATAGAATGTCTGTTAAATCTATCCTGTTGGTTATCATTAAATGGTTGTTTCTTTACTCCTTTAAGTGTTGTTTGTCATAAAAATGAATTGAAAGAATTATACCAGCTGTAATACATGGTTTTAGTTTTGTTCTTGGTATGTTCAATAATGATTTTTAATATTCAGCCAATAATTTTTTTAACTGTAAAATTGGAGACAGCTCTATTAATATCATAATTATTAAGGAAACAATCCCGGTATTATAATTCCAGATTTATAACCTTTCAACTCTTTATTGTCATAGTAAATAGCTCTTAACACGCCATAAAATAATCTTGAAATATTTAAATAACAACAGGTTTATTTTGTAATAAAATATTTGAATGTTTAATAAAAATGTGGTTCAAATATGTACCACTAGCGGCCAAATATTTTTGTCTGTAGGTTGCAGAAATTCATTTCAATCAAAAGTGAATGTTAAATTTAGCTCCAGTTCACCTTCCTCTTAGTGCAGCGTCTAGAATCTGACGCTGTCACAGACTTGACACCTTGATTCTGGATTCATGTTCATCTGAAGAGATCCAAAAAAATTCTACAACGAGTAAGCTCAAAACGAATTCTTACATCCAGGGTGGTCATTTGACAGGGAAAAAACCAAGAATAAACCATGAACCTTCCTGTACAACAGGGAAAATCTCAAAAACAATTTTTCCGTTTCTAAAAACTTATGAAATCAAGAAATAATTTGACACTTCCTTGAATCAGGACCTGATCAGTCTTAATGCATTGTATGTTATGTGACGTCCGTGAAACTCTAAATGAAGATCAACATATGTTCACGGATCTAATGGTGATTTCTTCCATTAGTGTAGTGGAGTTTATCTTGAGTCTCTATACACATAACAATCCATTGGAAAATTAAATTCGGCCGTTTGTTCATTTCGGGCCTTGGCCACCATACGAGCTATAGCTGTAAGCAGTAAAACGGCAAAGGGGGAATAGCCGCAATATATACAGTGTTTTTTTGTTTAAGTTTTATTCAATCACCGAAATGGATCTCTGATCGTAGTTGTCTCTAACTCTTATTCTTGAGTGAAAATAGCATTTTGACAAGATGAAAATGTTTGTTAGATAAATTGCACAAACCTAAAATGTAGAGTGTTGACCTTATAAACAAGCTTAGATTTCAAGTTGGTCTATATTATCACCTGTTTCATGGTTTGATAACAGATGCAGTCCGGTTTTTTGAGTACACCAGAATGTCAGTTGGATTTTTGTCAAGACACCTTTTGGAGAAGAAAATATGGATTTGCAACAATAAGTACAGCCGAGAAGGGGGCGTTTGGGTCTGAGAAAAATATAATGTCTGGAATTGGATGTCTACCAGCATGTAACTGTGTGGTATCGCCATGTTGCTCATGTCTATCGTAGCCAGTATCAAGTGTTCTATGTATGTGCAATACAAACATTACAGAGACAACTTGTAAGTCATCAGTAATAATTGCTAGTATAAACAGACATAAGAACTCTCGTGACCACTGTCCCAAACATTGTTGGATAGTTATTTGCACTTGAGAGCAGAGCAGTGTCAGCTATTAAAACTTCAAATATAAACATTGCCGAGACATCACTGCCGTGTATGAACAGACTTCGTATTGACTCCCGCAACAACCAGCGGTACACCAACAGCAAGGATTTGTGACAGTTCTCACGAGTAAAATTGCTTATCTTGTTCACATTATGTGACTGTATTTGCAAACACTCTCTTGCAACTTTATTTGCAAGTCTAAACTCAGCTTAATATTGTTACCAGTCTGCAGATAGCCAGTTTTCTGAATCTACTATGCACATCAGTTCTCGTCATCACAGCGGCATTGACTGGACAACGACTGGTAGAAATAACATTAGTTCTCCAATGAACTAGGTATTCATCTAGACAACTTCCCCGCACATGTGATGATCGGTCAGACAGTATTCAAACTGTTCAAACCAAATATTCCAACATGTATGAGACCCTTACATCATGTTCTTTTGTAGTCCATGACTATAATCTAACGAATAAGTTGTGACTTGAACCAACTCAAATTCATAACACATAACATTGCTATGGTGGTAAGGTTTGATTCAATGTATATATTGTGTTTAGCTCAAGTCCATATGCCTTTTAGTGCAGCATCTCAAAAGAGTTTGTTTTGAGCTACTTGTCGCCTACTTTATTTTGGACCTCTTCAGACAAACATGATTCCAAATTCAAGAAGTCAAGTCTGTAATAGCGTCAGATTCCAGATGCTGCACTAAGGGGAAGGTGAACTGGAACTAGACTCAAAATTCATATTGAATCAACCCTTTCCACTGTAGCTACATTAAACAAAATTTCAAGATATTTCTCTTGCTGTGAGTTCTGTATTACATCGATAATCTGTTTAAATTACTAACCAAAATTTTTACACCTCTGGGATTGCATACATTATTAAGGTGTTCATATACTGCACGATGACCAAGGACAGGTTAGAAATGGAGCCCATCAGTAGTGATAAATTCATGGCCATCCAGCCCATGCAGCAGTTACCGCTGATGAGGGGGTTATGTTGATCCATGAACATAAATCTATAGCCTGTTATGCTTTGAAGATCACAATCACCATTCAGCCAGTATTCTTTTAAGATAGTATAGTGGAATTTAGATGTCTTTATACTTGTATGGAGCCCTCAATTCAGAGTAATGTGCCTTTAGAATTGTTTGTTGTTTGTTTAGATCCTGTGGTCCAGAAACCCATCCCTAACCGTGGGATCCTGCGAGTGCCCCAGACCCAGCCCAAACCGGCTCTGCCTGTCAAGCGCAGCAAGTCATTGAGAGTGCTAGGTTCCGGTGACCGCTGTAAGCTGTCCATCCCTCGTGCGCCACCCTGCGAGACAGATCTGCCCCGTAGACTCAGCCTTGAGTCAAACTACGACGAGATAAAGGACCTGGTAGAGGGAGAGACTCAGCAGCCACTGGTCGACTATTTGTCCGTGGACTCCATTGTCGCGGGTCTGGGGATACGTGAGAGGAGGAACAGCTTCCGCCAAGCGATGCGCAAGGAGACTCAAGAGTCCATGTTGCCCATGCCCAAAAAACCTGGTCTCTTGCGAAGTTACACTTCAATAGACATGCGATGTGCTCGTGAGAAACCAAACATAACTTCGACAAAACCCATCTTACGCCCGAAACCGAATCTTCAGCTCGATTCTAATGACACCAAGAAAACTGCACCAGATTCTCGACTACATTTTCAGGTTCAACCTGTCATGACTGCAGCTAATCAGTTGTTTTCTACTCCAGGGGAGGAGCCTAAGAAATCCCAACAGCAGGCTATCTCTCGATCAGTAACAAGCCAGTCTATGAGCTTGAGGTTGGCACCAAGACCTAAAAGAGAAGATTGTAGAGTTCTCTTGTCCCCCAATATGACCCGATCAGGAATACTACATCAACCAGAACAAGTGTACAGCAGTGGGGATTCTTCAGTAAGTGCTTCTTCAGATCACGGTTCTTCAAGTAGTAAAGTGTTCCCTCTAACTTCCTCCAGACCATCAGGTAAACCGATTCCTTTGAACACAAAAAGTGAAATCACAGAAACAAATGTCAAAGACAAAAATAGAGTACAGCCATTAAGTCAACACCAGAATGATAGGAGTGTTTTCAGTCCTAGAAGTTATGATAGTACAAATTTGGCAAGTAGACAAGATATAAGTGGCAGTGGCATGGGTCAGTCCCTAAGTGTGGTTCCAAAAACACCTCCTGGACGACCAGAGCAAATTGGAGTGCAGATGCACAGTAGAATGAAGTCTTTAGGTGAAATGAAGAAAAACCCACCTTTACAAAATGCAAGACCTGTAGTGTATGACTCTAAAGGCTTGAATCAAAATCCCTCTGCAGTATATGGAATTGTACCTAAGGCATTACCACCCCCTTATGTTGAACCTGGAAAAAATGCCCAAAAACCTCGCTCTAGTCCCTTGTCCAGTCAGGATAAACAGTCAGGATATTACGATGATGTGTATGCAAAAACTCAAGAACAAAGACATGTACATATTATTAGTTCCTCGAGAGATATGATACTCCCGTCTTACTCTTCTAATACCAAACCTAATTCATCCAATACTGATGTTAGATTAAGTTCTCATGAATCCAGTGGAGTGAAATATCCTAGAAACGTTTCAGAGAAAATGCAAACAGAACCGGATTACAAATTGAAAACTCAGGAAGACCCGAGGTACGCAAGGAAGACCAGGGATAAAAGAGCAGATGGACAAGAATACAGGTTTTTACGTCAAGAATCTCAGCTGACACGATGTAGTGGTGAACGCAGATATCAAGATCAGGAAGGAAATGTAAGGAATGAGAGAAGCCTTGTAGAACAGGACCATCACGAGAGCACTCGAGATTCAGGCCCTAAAATGCCTATTGATAGACGACATAGAGAAACTAATCCTTCTTACCATCCGGACAAGTCTTCCGGTGTCAGGCAAGGTACAGATAAAAACCTCCAACTCACCCCTCAAGATCAAGGTTCAAAACGACAAGAAGAAAACTTCAAACACAACATATACGATATGTATTACAGAGATAAGAGGGTGTTCAATCAAGAGTATCGCCACAGTCATCATGAATCTACAAAATCAGGAGATAAAAGAACAAAGGAACAAGTTATGAGCTCTAGCTTTCAAGGATCTTCACAACCAACAATTGAAAGAGTTATAGTCGACCAAAATAGTAAAAGCAGTGCACAGGAAATGTACGTTTCGCCAGTGGAGAGAAGGTACGCTGCGAATTATCAGCCCACCTCACAAGTCCACCCCAAGAACTCTGGTGATCAAGGTTACCAACACGGCAGACAGGACCATAGAACGAGTTATATGTCCAGAGTGCAGCAAACCCCTCGGACTCCGGCCACGGAACCCTTCAACGGAGACAGGCATGGAAATGAATCTGAAACTTCTGTTTACGGTAAGTTATAACTCTAAAAAATTATTTTACTAAAACCGTGCACTGGTGCTACTAAAATTAAAACTGTCAAATTGTTAATTTAAATATTGACTTTCAAAAGGTATATTGAATTTTCAAGAGGAATGAGTAATAACGTAAATAAAAATCAATTGCTTGAAGTTACAGAGCCTCATAATCATAAAAACTGTAGAACAATTATAACATTTAGTGTACATATTGCTTTATGAAATATCAAATGCTGTACAAATATCAATGTTTAATAAGCTTTATATTAATGTATAGGAAAATAGACTTGCTTCAAAATAGTGTATTTAATACTTTACAGATGAATGAGTCTGTATTGTACTTTTAGGTGTTTTATTTCTAGATCAATATGTGATCTTTTTCAGTACACATGTATCCTATTACACGTACCAGACAGTATATTTCACACTTACTTCACTATCATGTTGTGATGCTATCTGATTCTCTGTGGTTTCAATTCCATCGAAATTAAACCTTTTAAAAAACTATGGTTATGCAAATGTGGTTTATCCTATTTCTATTTATTTATTTAATTTTGTCAGTTTTCAAGAAAACCATGTAAATTGTAATAGGTGAAATAAGATAGCAACCAGCTATTAAGCAT